>NC_054574.1:1265422-1315422 GCF_017654505.1 Polyodon spathula | reverse complement strand
CTAATGCTCTGGAAACATCTGTTTTCTTCCCTGCCGTTTGCAGTGTAGCACTGGGAGCTTTGGGACCAGCTATTCATGATGTAATGCAAGCGTTATTTTGAGCATTTAATGATGCCCTGGAAGGAAATGAACTGTGAACTCTATAATGCAGTGGGGAACATCACAGCAAGCCTAGCTCCTGCAGTATCACCAACACAACATTATCAGGAGCACGGTTCTGTGTTGATGCTCCAGGAGATATCTGAACAGGCAAAACATCTCTTATGCAAATACTTCCCCCAGGTACGGTAAACTCTTGCATTTAAACTGGACTTCTTAATGCAGATACTTAAGCAGTTTGTACTCATAATGGCCCTCATTTTATATACCGTACTGTAATATTGACTGATTTATGAAAATTAGGAATTAGTCTTTATTTTACGAGCTGTACAGTATATTAGCCAAATATCTTTACAAATCCATAGATTTAAAGAATTGTTTGCCTTGCTTCTTTTTTTTTTTTTTTTTTTTAATAATTATCTACTTACCCAGGCCAAAGTTGATACCTCCAGTCCTGGTCTTTGTTCCAACCCTGTTGAACCTATTTAAACATCCGTCCAGACCCTGAAATAGTGTATTATTTCATTTTACCTATTAAACCAGGAATGAAATAGCCATCCAGGATCGTGATTGGACAACCCTGCACTTAAATATGGTGGACGAGTTACAGACATATACTGTAATAAGACTGCATTTTTTTTAAATACCTTCAGATTATGTTATATTATTATGTATTGGCATTGACATACTTTTTTTTCAAAGGGTTCTTGTGCACAGGTAATAATCCCAGTTTGTGCTGAACTTCAGTGACAACTTGCAGGCCTGTTCGTTCGGCCTCCATCTTGTTTAGGAGATTTGATTACTGGGAGGCCCTGACAGCGGTGACATATTTACTGCTCCCATTTGACAGGCACAGCTGAGGGTAATTCATTGGAATAAGTGTCTCTTCAAGCCTGAGCTGAATGATATAATTGAGGAAGTAAGCATGAATCAAATGTGCTGTTCCATTGTGTGCCGGATAAGGCCTAACGTGTTTCTGGGGAAGTTTTTCACAGGCATATGGAACATATTGCAGTGTCAAAGGTTCACCCTTTACTGAACAAGGGGTATAAATGCTTTTCTACACTGTTCAGAGACAGCACTCTCCATTCTCTCTCTCTCTCTCTCTCGTTGTTAGATTAGGCCAGAGCAGGGGGTGAAATTGCAGTCTGACATGTTGCAATGTGGATTTTTTGTTTTTATAAAGTGTGAGGTGAGGTTTTGGAGATATGCAATTGACATTATTCGGTAATGGAACATTTTTAACCCGTTTTTTTTTTCAAAGATGCACCACATTACACAGTACTGGTGGTTACATCCCTGTGACAATCTTTGACTATCAACTTCTATGGCCGCAGCTGCCCTTTTCGTGTCCTGCTGTGTCTTGTGTTGTTACAATGACGAAGGTGCAGGTGATGGATGTTGCCTATCGTTCGCATCTTTTATTGTGATTGGATACACACATAATTCGATTTCCCTGAGCAGAACTGTCCCAAAGCACAGCGTGTCAGTAGAGGTTCTTATTGAGTACACGCCTTTGCTCAGCCAATGCCGGGGCCATTTGGTGTTGTGTCATTGCAGCAGTGTTAGTTGTCTCTGTGCGTTTGCTTTTCTCAGCACTTATTGATCTGTCATAAAGAACCGTTCTACCTACAAACATCCTGATAGGCATGCTGACACACAGCACCCTGAAGACAAAGGCAGCTTTTCTTAGTGGCATTAAACAATATGGAACAGAGTATAACATTTAACAGAATACAAATATCCCCAAGGCCCCAGAGTGTCTCCCCTGGTACTGACCTGTAGTGTGATGGGTGAGGCATAGTGTCAGGGGCATGGGTGTAGCTGTACACTAATGCCATAATGGGATACATATTTCAATATGCTGGCCACTATATGATATGTATCACAATGCATGTCATGGTTTTGATGGGCTATTGATCTGATGCATAAGAAAAACGATCATTTAATTTTGTTAATAGACACACATTTAACAATACAGAGAGAATATGTATTCCTACCAAGCATGAAACACACCTATTCTTAATTCAAGAACCACTTGGTGAACTACAATGAGCTCAGTTGTGCTTTTGGTCTTCTATCACAATACAAACGAGACACAGCTCTATTACGATGCATTATATCATGTAAAGAAAGTATCACAATTCATCGATACACGACGAATCGTTACACCCCCAGAGAGGGGAGTGCAGGTTCCTGTCCTGGCTGTGCCAAGCTGCCATTGTTTGCTTGGAATTCCACATGGTGTTGCATTGGGTCTGGCGCATATCCGGGTTAAGAGAGTAAATTATAGAACATACCGTTTCATCTATTTGATCCATATTTTGCATGTAGCGCATTTTTAGGTGACACTTTTGTGATCGGGCCTTTCTTGCCTGTTCAATGGGCTGGTTAGACTGTTCTTCACAGGTGGATGAGGATGGCTTTATTTTGGCAGGAAAGCACCAGTAGGACCCATATCATCATCTTGCAGATGTGACCAGAGGTTCCGACCACAGTAGTGCTGCCATTTTTCATTGACTGATCTTATCTAGAGAACGGTGTCTATTTTTTGTTTTCTATTAGTATTTTCCACATCTGAGTGACCTGAACTTTAACAACGCAGAGTAAACAGAGTAAATAACATCCATGTTATAAAATAGCTCTGTCACATTAAACCAAAATGCTTTGCTAGATTAAAATTGTCCAGCTCATTAAACCACGTGACCAGATGGCAATTAATCTAAATCATAATGTACGACACCTATAGTTACTAATTATATGTTAAAGATATAAGATCTCCAAGCACTGTGACATCTTCCTAATGAGAAGACAGATGTGATGCAGCTTCATTTTTCACTATTTAGAGAAAGCTGCTCATGTTGTGCTTAATAAAACCTCAGGAAAATAAAAACATATGTTGTTGCATACCACAAGAGAAAACTACTTCACTAAGAAGCCAAACTTTCCCTTCTCATTTAGTTGCTTGATTGCTAATTGGCTCAATATAAATATTCCATTCTATTGCTTTCTCTTATAAAATGTCAGAAGTAGATTTGCAGTGCTATGCATGTCAATAACTGTACAGTTGTGTGTATTCCAATGATGCCAGTAAACAACACTTAGTGTAGGACACATTCATAATAAAACCTTATGTAATATGAACACAGAAAGTAATGTCACCCCCCCATCAAAAGCATTGGATAGTTGATATAAGTTAATGGAAACCATTATGTTACTGGATTATATTGAAATTAATAGTAAAGTGAATTTAAAAGTCACTTCCTTAAATGTTCTGCCCTTTTCCAAACTTTTTGTTTTCATGAAGGATAGCCCTGAAAATAAATTAAAAAAATTAAGTATCCCTGATTGTAACCACGTGTTTCACATCTTCTTTAAAAAGCAGCACTCAAAAATCTAAAATATTCCGTTTTCTGCTCAGAAGGGCTCTCTCATCATTCCTCATAACTGTCTCCTTACCTTGAGAAAATATTTCCCTGCTGTGCAGATTTAAGCCTGCAGTCAATAACAATTTGAATGATACTCGTTGATTCTCTTTGTATTTATCTCTTTATCTGATTTTGACAACAGGGTCTCATTTGAAAAAGGCCGGCTTGCTCCAGAGCAGTGGGATTTAAGTGCTGTTAAAACTGACATTCTCCCTTGCCTCACATCCCTGCAGGGTATCTGACTGGGAATGGATAATACACAAGAGGTCTAGTCATCATTTGCAGCCCGGCTTACTTTATAGTCACAGGGGATAATTTAAAACAAGATCGTTCTAAAACATGGGTGTCACAAATTGGTTTACATAGCTCTAATCATCTGTGTTTGACCTGGTAGCTTGTATTTGCGGGGGGGGGGGGGGGGGGGGTCTTTTGACAATATAACCAATTTAACAGTCTATTACGTCCCAGATTCAAGGCTCATTAAAAATAAACAGATCTGATATTGTCTCATCAAGGATTGGAGAGTGATGATAGGGTTTAACAGACCAGCAGTGTTTCGAAGATGTGGTTGCCTAAGTGAGTTCTATAAGCTTAAATCCAAAGACCAAATACATTAAACTGTCTCCCAGCTGCCATGCACGTTACATCCCTTGCACAAATATTCCAAGTATATTACATGAATTACAGAACAATCCCAACTTGTTGTTTAAACTTGTAGGATTCCAAGACGCCACTCCTGATTTAAAAAAATAATCTTTACAAATCCAGGCGTATCAAACATGGAACTCATCACTAGATTTTTTGGCATGGTTTCTTTTTACACACTAGGCATGCAAACTGTAATAATGAAGGATAATGGCCTCATGCTCAGAATATTAACCCTGGCCAATAGTTTAGGCTCAGCACGGAAACCAGGACAGTTGGAAATTAAGTGGAGCCAGACTTAAGACAGAAGGTTTGTAGACACGTACCCATAGAGTGGTGAGGTTGTGAATGTTGATGGTGAATCATTGGGATCCTGTAAGACCCGACTTGACAAAGTTTTGAGATCAACCAGCTACTGGAAACCAGATGAGCAACATAGTCTCCTGTTACTCATACATTTTCTTATGTTCTTAAGCTCCTGAAATGTATAGCATTGTGGTACTTCAAATTCAGTTTTCCATTACTGGTCCATATTTCATTGGTCTCATTGGCATTAGAACCTGCATCGTCTGTTTATAAACAATACTTGACGATTCTGTTAAAGGCCCTGCTGGAAAATGCAGGCCTTTCAATTCAATGTATTGAACTTCCCAAAAACATCCTACTATTTAACTTTTTTTTTTGTATTACACCTCCACTTTTTACACCACTGGTTTCCATAGCTACACATATTCAATCGTAAGCTTTTAACAAGATAGCATCCTGTAGCTCAACTGCTTTCATTGATGTAAAACAATATTTGACAGATGAATAACACGTTTCAGTCGTTTTAACCTTTAAAAACAGCACTGGCATGACAGGCAAATGAAACTCTGAGGCAGACTCTACGCTGCTTAGTAGAGGAAGTAGGCATGCTTTTTGACCTATTTTCATAACTCAATGTAAAAGTGAACAAAATCACTTTAAAAATAATAATTTGACTGAGTATAACCTGCACAGAGGATTCATTAGAAACAGTAAAACTTGTTATCTGCAGCCCCTTTGGATGCAGTAAATAAGAAATGAAGGGGAACTAAAGACACTTGAGTACCTGTAACAATTAGACACTCTAGTGTCTAGGAAGCGATAATGCTGGGTGACTGAATGGTGTGCAAATCAGTAAAGCAATGACATGAAGGATGGATTTTATTGAACATCATTTTAGGGGTTTTGAATACCAGTTAGCGTTACCTGGGAATGTGCTGCATGTACGACATTGAAGGAAGGGGCTTCTCTTAATTGATATTGAACTCCTAGGGAACGAAATAAGATTTTCAGGGAAGGGAAATATGCCACTCCATTTATGGTTGAGTAGATACATTTAGTCTTATTAAAAAGGAAATGCCTTTTCATTGTATAATAAACCATTGACTGTATGTTTGTGAATGTTTCGATTGCGGTAATGTATAGATGTCGAGCTAGTTAGCCAGTCTGATGACTGCAGCGTTTTTTTTTTTTTTTTTTTTTGATGACAGTATCACTTTGAAGGGAGAGCTGTGAGGCAGACTATCGATAATGTACCTTTTCAGGCTCCAGCATGATACTCAATTGGGAATCCATCGCTTGGCATTTCAACAGTCTGTTCGAAAGGGGGAACAGCATCTTGTCTCTGTCAATACTACCTACGTTGACCTGGTTTCAATATGTTGCTGATTAAGATATGTGGCTGGAGATGGCAATAGTGTACAGCAACATGGTTTCTGTAGCCACTGTTTCTTTTGTGCTGGACTCATCAGTGTCCACCAGCACAACTTTGGAATCGTCTCGTGACTTTTGTATTCCCTTTGGAATACCCTACATCAAATGAAACATGGATTTCCAGCACGCTTGGGTTTGCACATCATAGTCAGCTTGAACAAAAAGCTACACTGCCATTACAGAAAGATCTGAACGACCACATACTGTCTGGGGAGGACCTCCTAGAAATGTTTGGTAAATTACATCAAGTTTGGAAATGAAGGCACAGTGAACCACAAAAAAGTTAGATCTCTTTCTCTGAAATTACTCATTCTAATGTAAGGCCCTGTTTAGTAAACAAGGGGACTGCTTTTGGCTTAAGTGAGCTCCTTTTTAAAACCTGCAGGCACGCAATGCCTTTGGTTGCGTGATTGTGGTGGCAGGATAATGTGATTCCCAATTGGCAATGACAGCCTTTAATCCACAGCCACCACTCCATTGGTAATGTGTATGAAACACCTACTGCAGCTTTAGGGCAAGGCTCGGAGGGGAAGAAATACCAGGACAAGAGCATTTTATTCAGTGCTGTATAATGCAGCAACGCCTCAAAACCCTTCATCCTCAATCACAGAGAGTGGCTCTGAGTCCAGTGATATCATTTCCACATACAGTCTATTCATCTAAAGTGACAGGGTAATTTGTCAGCGACATATTTCTCCTCTATCATTTCAGAAATAGTTGTTTTTTTTCGCCCAAGGATACAGAACTGGAAAATGAGATCTCTCCAACATTGGTAGAGAAGATTTCTTATCGTACTGTATTTAATGATTATGTCCCACCTTTGGGTACAATATAATCTAATGCTTGAAGCTTAACCTTTGCAAGGGAGCTCTATTCATGAAGTTTAACAGGGCATTTTATCAGCCTTTTCTAACAATACAACATGCTTTTCACATTATAAGCATTTCTTATTGCCATAAAGCATATCAATCATACCAGCTTAGTAAAGGTATGTAAAAGCATTGCAAAGCACCATAGTCAAAACCATGTTAATATATGTTTCACTGCAAAATCACCATTCAAATTACCATAGTAAGTTTTTTATATTAAGTTTAATTTTTTTAAAATGAACAGTTGTTTCATTGATCATACATTGCAGTAACATCTTCTATTAGATACTTTGACTACAATAAACAAAATTCTAAAACGACGCATCATCTTAGGATAGCCAGGCCTATTAGCCATACAACAGAGCAAAACACATGCTGGCATAGCACTGGCAGATAATGTGACAACAAACCAATGGTGCCAACCGCATGTAATATGCAACCAGAGCAGCAGCCCACATGACAAAAGCCATGTGACCTAAGGCAAGAATGTGCCTTCTCAGGGTGAACCACAGAAGAAAATCATTTTCTCAAATCCACTATTTTACTGCGGTTTTAGTTATTGCAACAGGATCCCAAACCTTTCGTTTGCAATCGGCAAGGTAAGCTGCAAGTCCAGTGCTTTCATTTTGTGCATATAATCAAATGTGGCAGTAGCTCAAGGGAAACAAAAGCAGTTTACGGCTCCCAGGCACTTTATTATCATTGATCGTCGTTTGTTAGGCCTGTCATTATCAACACTCTGCTTTTAATTAGCACTAATGTGAATCCCAGTCCTCTGCTCAGAATTAACCATGCTGATTATATTGTGAAGGTCTGCTATTGATTTGACTAACATGCCAATATTAGCTCTGACAGTCGGGTCACTCACAGCTCCTGCATGGAATATGTTATCCACGTTCCTTCTTCCTATTAGCTTTATTAGCATGTTTACTGGACCCTATTTATTGTGCGGAGAATCTGGTCCTTTACTACACAGTAGATAGACTTCTCCATCCTGGTTCATTTGCTGCTGGTCTGATTGCAGCTCATTTGAACTGCTACACATGGAGTGATTAGGAACCAAGATGCAGCAGCAACTTTCTCTCTATGACATTGTCTTTGAAATGCATGCATGGCTAAGTATAAAACGTTTCTTTACTTGTATTGTTAGTTGTATTCCTTTAGGTTTGCTAAGCACCCCAAGTTGATTAAGAGGACTGGTGAAAGACCAACTTCCAACACTGTATTATTATTAATTAATGAATTAATTAATTACTTAGCAGATGCCCTTACGCAGGGTGACTTCAGTTGTAAACAAACAGTGCATATCAGGAATTACGGTACAATTAAGAGCAAGATGCAAAATACGATGATGATGTTTCTACTTTGCTTTGTAAAAGAGCAATGTTCAGCATGGTTCAAAGCAGCTCCAAAGAAAGATGTTTTTGTAGAACGAAAGAATCGTCAATGGGGGATTGCCAAGGAATAAGATAAAGAGAAAGGAACTACTTGGGGAAAACAACTAATAAAAGGAAAGAAGCAAATTCCAGTACTTATCAACGAGAATTACTGACCAAGTGCTGTGCATATGTTTGATTTTCCTTTGCTTGAATTGCCGTTTGACAAAACTGTCACAGCTAGTTTGTTTTGTTGCTGCTTTTTCAGGTATCACGATTTTGCCATTTGATTTGTGAATTCTACGCTTTGTTCAGTGGAAAAAGAAACCTACGGATTGTTGAGTTTTTACCTATCAGGCAGAAATCCGTGAACCGTGGAGTAATTCATGTTGCTGCAGGGTTTATTGTTTTACGAGGTCAGTAAAAAATGTAGTCTTGAATCTCAGGTCTCAAGTGAGTTGAAAAATCATTGAAAGCTTTTCGAAGATGATTAAAATAATGCTACGATGCCTGATGACCTAACAGTTAACATTATTATCCAGCCGTTTACATAGTGTAGCAGCAAAATCTAACAGAAACTGATGCACTTGGGATTTGATTATGTTATTTAGCAGTGAAAAATACAATATCAATGCGTAACAGTTCAATTACATGGTAAACTGAAAACATACGACACCAAGTATAGTCTTTTGAATGCTCAAGCGATACGTTTATTACTTTAGAAATTGTTTATGGCTACTATGTTACTGTACAGTTAACCCCCTCTTGGTTTTAACGAGTCCTCTAAAACATTCAGAACATGTGCAGTATCTGTAGGTTGTAAAGACTATGTACACATTAATTATTTTGCTGGAGAAATGTTGTGAAGTCTGTTGTGCTGTGCAAGAAACACTTCTCCGTCGACATGAATCTAAATTAAACGTATATATTTTGCTACCAATCCCAAAGAGCTATGAAATATTCATAACCCGTTTGATCTAAGCCTCTGCTATGCTTTTTGCTTACCTTGCACCCTTGATTTTAATCTTGCTTCTTCCTTCTCCCCTTGGCATACAGTATCTAGATCATTTGGTCCTAAGGATAGTAACAAGGTCCCTCACTGTTTCTCTGGTCAATTTTTACTAACACTTTAAATAATATACTTTATAATAGGTAATCTCCTCCACACTTTAGGATAGATCTACATTCTGGCCCCTTTGGACCCAATTAAGCCTCAATATCATGATTTTCCAACTTTTTAGCTTACTTGACAAACAGTAAACGGCTCTGTTGTTTTCATAAAACAACTTTTGCTGTAAGGAACCTAATTTCTTGTGTATCAGGTACTGAGGATATTTTAACTAAGCATTTATAAAGTTGCCTTGCTTTAATTTGGGCTTGGTTAAACTAGTTTGTTGTCATGCAACTAGGTACGATTTACCTTTTCAGGCAGTGCAAAAAAAGAAAGACGGATGATGGATGCTCGTGGAAGATGAACCAACGGGACAGTGTTGCTTAGAAAGGCATGAGTGTCTGCTTGGAGAAGCACGCTTCCAGTTGCTGTAAATGACAGGCTTATTTTATGAGTTATATGACTGTAATGATACTTTAGGTGTGGTTAGAGCATGGGTCACATGACCTCTACACCTGCAGACTCACAGGACAACATGGTTAGGTTTGAAAAACAAATGGATATTCATAAAACCTATTTTAGTTAAGAAAAGGCTTTTAAATATGGTTTTTTTTATGTGTAGGTAAGAATTTTTGCACAGTTTTGTTCCTGCTTTATTCAATTTAAGATAGCTGCCATTTAAAAAAAAAAAAAAAAAAAAAAACATTTAAGGGCTATCTTTGAAGCGTGTAGCACAATTTTAATGACACAGTAAATTCCAGTAGGAAAAGAGAACAATCTATTTAAGCTCAGTAGTACTTTTAATGGAAGTACTGCACTTTTTAAGTGACAGTGAATTACAGTGAAAAGAGTAGGTGTAATTGGCATTCAAATGCAATAGTATTTATTTATTTTACTTGTTAACATGGGGGCCAATAATATTATCAATTGTATTATTTTTCATATGTGTGTGTACATTATTTTTTGAAACAGTTTGATGCTGGTATTTACTGGTTGTGTCCCAAGGTAGTAAGATCACCCCGGACAGTTATTTTCTTATGTATTTTCAGCCTTTATTTGTCCCACCTTTGCTGGATATAAGACATGAATTTAAAATATTCAGCTCCTCCTATTCATAGAATAAATATCTCAGAAACAAGATCTACCAAAAGCAGTCTGTAATCATAGCATGACACTAAGGAGAAGAATTGTAAAAACATGCTGTTGTTAAGGAGCGTTCATTTATCTTCAGTTATTTGAAGCTTGTATTTTGGGAATGTCCTCACAATTAAGCTGCAATTAAGTAGCACTTCTCAAATGCAAGTCTACTTCATCTGATGACTGTTATTGCCTGACTGACAATCAAAGTGTAGCCTTGTGCTGGGATTTTAACAAACTCAAAGTCAATTACTGTTTTTGTTTTATGCTTAAAAACTTCAGGTTGCAGTAGCAGCAGTGGGCTCCATTTCACACTGCTTATATAATGCATGATCACGTTTTGAAAATGTCATTGTGTAGTAAGTGATTGGCAAGCATGCTGTTTCAATGTATGTTGATCCTGCGTTATTTAGGTAGGGTATGTGTAAAAGCAATGTTGTGTGATGCACTGCTACTACAGATTCTGATCTGCCAGCGAGATGAGATTAAAGGCTACAAATGCAGATAAGCCTGGCTCTTTTCATTAGCTGTTAAGACGCTAGCTTGAGGTATGCATGGTTTCCAGGTCCTGCTACTAATAGCAGTAAATCAGTAGTATATTTCATGCTACTATTTTTTCTTCACTTCATTTAAACTTTCTATTACAGCTATTACAGGTATATGGCACTCTTGGTCTTTCTCTGAAGAAGCGAGTGTCTGACACTAATAAACTAGCTCAGCTCTACCCTCCGAGGAGCCACTCCTATGGGATGCGGAGAAGGTTGAGTAATTGGAAAATAACCCTGCCATCTATCCCAGAGAGAGCCCTCTACAATGAGATGTACTACCATTCTTGTCTTGCATTATAAAAGGGACAATTAGCTAGGCTAAAAGGGCTACAGTAAAAAGGTTATTTACGTATTGCTTGTTATCTTTCAACACACATGCAAGCAACTGTCACAGCCCTCCTCGTGCGCCTGTAATTTATGTGCATTGGAGTGGAGGTAAAGAATGTAACTCTCTCTTGAGACCCCCCCCCCCCCATTTCAATCCCATTAAAGTGTTATGGAATAAGTTGGAATGATGCCTCAATGTATGGAAGTCTTGGTAAGCCACTTACAGCATTGTTGTACCAGTATTCCTCATGGAGTATAATGTACTGGAACGTGCAGAGATACATACATTGATGTGCGGATGCCATTATCTGTGCAAAGAGCAGGCATTGCTTAAGCATTAGAGAACACTTGGGAATACGCTGGAGGTTTAGGGATGGCTTGTAGGAATTGCGCCAGATAATGTAAAGACACTTGAGTGTGCTTATGCTATTTAAAGATAGTATATCTGAGTAGCTGTCAGACAATGTCAATATGTCCAGCCATACATCACTTATGTATACTCACAGAGAACAAGTTTTGTTTTTCTAACTATTTAAATTTTTCACCTCAATCTAGAATATCCAAGTACGTACTCTCACGGCAGCAATCCCCAGCAAACAGCCCATAAGAAGTGAAAGTCAGAGGGCGTCCTCTGATCCACTGACCAGGCCAAATTGCCTTTACACCAAAGAAACTACAGCGGATTTTGGCAAGCTATCGGCTTCCTGGAGAACAAAAGCCACCCCAGCTGGTGTCCACTTTGAGCTCACCGGGCACCTGGCCAGTTCTTCTTGAGTCTTCCTCCTTAACCCGCTAGAGTGCAGAGCCAATACAACGCTCTCTGCTAAAGACCCAGAGAAGATTGATAAACTTCTCACAGCCAGGAAGTCCCTGATTGCATGACTAACCCTGCCCAATACAAGGGGCGCCACTCAGGGACCTCAGTGCACAATTTTAATAGTCATTTCTTAGCAGAATAAAACCATCAACACATTGTTATAACAGTAACATTCACAATAGCCTATTCACAACGCCCTACCGTGCATTATTTAGGAAATGTTTCTAGCTTGTTTTATATTACAATTTTATTAGTTCATCTCACAAAATATGTGTTTGCCAAGGCAGACTTGCTTAAAAATAGCACCCAATATCTTTACCAGCATATAAAAGTGTTTTTACACACCCATGCTCAGAATCTCCCACCCAGTTAAAACGTAGCCAATTCAAATTATCTGGGGCGCTTACAGGAATAAGTAACAATTGAGTGATTAAGTCAGCCTAGGGTGGTAGCAGAGTAGAGATGATTAATATAATATATAGTGCATATTTAAAACCTTCCTGCTTTCTATGCTAATACAACCCCTTTGCATACCAAACCCACACTTGATACTTTATTAGATACTTTTGTAATATAACAATAGATTTATCATATTCGTCTGTAACTTCAACACTTTGACTTTTTGTTACACTACTGATCAACAATATTTCTTACAGCGATTGATATTGCACTCTGCACTATCTTTTGTTATTTTGGAGCATATGGATGTTCATAACGTGTTTACAAAAGGCCATAGATGTAATTTCAGCCATGGCTAAGATAATTTAAGATACATACAGCATACATGCAGCTTTTGAAATGAATTCAAATAAACTCATTTGCATTTTATATTACTTCCATCTGACTATATTGGCAAACAAAGAATACAATCAAATATGTATAACAATAAGCAATACCTCATAATTGAAACCAGCTGAGGTACATGTATTGAAAAGTTAAAGATGTGGTGCTGTTGTCCTGTCCATACCAGAAAACTGACAGCAATAGCAGAAGTGAAACTGTGCTAAAATATATACTTTACTAATAACATAATCATGGGTTACAAACGGCAGCAACAACGCATTATGGGAATGTGCAATTTTATATTATAAAAGCTGTATTTGGAAAGGTACATTTCCTATAGAGGTTATTGATTCAACACTGTGTATTTAGGCCTAAAGTTACATTTTAAAATGGCATTGTGATATGTTAAAGGTTATTTAAATACTGCTGTCTGTCGTACAAGTTAGTGTAGGCTGCAAGGTCTCCTCTGCAGCAAAAATTGAAGCGGCAAGATGGGACAATTGTTATTGGGATGCACAACTTTTGCACTATGCCATATTCATAACTATGCCCGCATTGTTGAGCATGTATTTCTGGTTCAATTTGCATGTGGTTTTAATGCCTAAAGCACCATTGGCAAGGTCTTCAAATTAAACAATTTTTAATCAGTGTGTTGCTGATGATAGTTAGATAATGAGGTCAATTATTAGTTTGATCGTGGCTTTCACTTATAATGATTAAAATAAATGATCAAATGTAAGGAAAAAGCTGCGCAACACGAACTACAGCACTTACAGCAAATTTGCATTCTACACTTTTTCTCTATGCGTTGCAACAATCCAATTCAATTTTAATGAGGCTGCAGTGAAAAGAGCATCGACCTTAGACTTCAAGGTCTGACACTATCTCTTTAATGACCTGTGACAAAAACTAGGGCAGCTGCATATTCCCTAATGCCTTGCTTTGTGTTTAGTACAGGAGATGTGGGTTAGAGGTCTTTATTCGAGTGTTGTGAGGACACATCTGCATGCATGACCGGATCGTGGGCACTTCACTTACTCCAGCCAGGAATTTGTCTGCCGATCAATACCCTTCTGTGTTAGAAATCCTCTCTGTTAGGGTAACTCTGTTTTCTCAGTCTTCTATACGTTAAAGCCAGTGTCTGACAATTAGGGCAGCTACAATTGTCATTTCATTTTCTGTCACACCAATAATCCTAACCAGATTCCACTGGAAATCTATTACAGGAGCATGGCAGTGTTGTCAGTGCTCTAGTGGATATCAGTGTGCATTTAACATGGATAGAAGCATTCCAATTGCATTTTTTACTGCATGACATTACTGACTATAATAAACATGCCAAGGCGTTTTAAATTTTCATAAACGTGCAAAGAAATGTAGTTTTGCTAAATGTGTTGTTTTAATTACTCCTTTCAATCACCCTACAGTAAATTAGAAGAAAAACTATTGCTATTCTCTCTCATTCAATGACAGCAAAGGTCCTCCCCTTCCGTATTTGAATTTGTGCAGACATAAATAGAATGATTGGAGCCCAGCGTGCTGTACAACACTGACACCATTATAACTGATTGATGTGTCGATGGATTCGCAAATTAAATGATCATTACGTGCTATTGTTTTATTAGCATAACATAGCAAATCGTAGATAATTATGAATCACAATAAACTAAAGGCAAAGTATGCTATCTGAACACTGGTGTGGAATATTTTAATACACATACAACATATTTTTTTGTCAGTAACTGTAATTGTAAACCAGGTCTTCACAATGCCTAAGCACACTTTCTCCTCCTTAAATTTGTTTGTGACTTTTGATATATATTTTGCTGTATGCGATCATCTAAATATAAATCTGACTGCCAAAAGAGCAGAGGTGTTAAACTGGATACAATACTGGTAATGAATGTCAAGGATTGAGTCTGAGTGCTGTTAAGAGATTATTATTATTATTATTAATAATAATAATAATAATAATAATAATAATAATAATAATAATAATAATAATAATAATAATAATAATAATGGTAACAAAAAATAAAGTAACTTGTTTTTAAATTAAATTTAAACACTAGACAAACAGACAGGCATTGTAATGAACGGGTAAGTTAAGAAGGTCGAAAATCCCGGTAAAATATTTCTGTAATGCATATTGTCATGTGGACAGTTTGGTACCAGCAGCCCTAAACCGTGAAATTACCGCTGTACGTGTTTACATTACAAGAAATATTTTACACAGAGCAACCGGGAAAAAGGATTTGTTAAGCGGTGCTATGACCCCTACTTATCTACATGTATTCAGTATCAACGACAGCCATCAAGTAGCCAGGAGGCAAAAGAGACATAGGAAGACCAAACTTATTTGGTGCATCTTTAAACAGGTTCACACTAAACAAGGCTGGCGCAGTAATTTTTCCATTACAATAAATAATACAGGATGCAATGCCAATTTAAAAGGATGTATAACTGATACATGTACATTACATGCACCTTCTAAGGAGTTCAAAAATCCCACATGCAGCACTATTTGCGCCGAGGAAGCTCATACCCTGTGAAGCGGCACTGCGGCAGTGCTGTATCCATGCGCCTGGTCTTTACTCTCTGGGATCGTGGAGCAGAGTCTGGGAGAGAAGAGCGCTATTGCTTGCTTGCGGGATTTATTTGTTTGTTGATTTAAAAAAAAAAAAAAAAAAAATTGCAAATCATTTCAGAATCTTTACGACTTGTTTGATTTTTTTTGCAACCAGCAAGAGGTTGCATTTTTCTGTTTTGCAAGACGTGCTTTGGAGGAGAAAAAAAGCCCTGCTTCGTGTGTTTGTGGAAATAAAGCGGAGCTGGAATTGCAGCCTGTGCCAGTTGCTAGGGTGGGCTGGACTGGCCACGGTGCGTGATATTTACTGACTGAGAAGCAGACAAAAAGGATTGAAGCGAGAAAGAGAGGGAGTGAGAGGGAGCGTGGAAAGAAAATAATAGTGAAAGTGGGGGAAAGGGAGATGGGAAAATGGTATTATAATTCTGGGAGCGATGTGGAATGTGTGATATTGGGCAGATGCAGCAGGATAGGTCAGAGCAGTAGGATAGGTCTGGAGACTCAGACAGATGATATGTGAATAGGAAATATTGGAGTATCAAGGCTATTAACTGAAGTATAACATTAACAGAGGCTAGAAATACTATCTAACCACGAACGAAACAAATGCACGGGAATAACTGTTAGAAACTGCGTGTATGTACAGCATCGTTACTTGTTTGTTTTTTTGTAGTCTAATCTATGTAAGATAACTTTTAATTGGCTGAAAGTCCTTGACATTCACAACAGTGGCGAAATTATCATAACGTTGAGAAGACTGCACTGTGGGAATGTCAAAAACAGCGTGGAAAGGTTTTTTTTTTTTTTTTTTTTTTTTTTTTACTGAGCTGTTTTACAGAGCACTCATTGTAACATGCAAGGGTGGACGACAGAATATCTTTATTAGGATAATAATGGACAGTGTTACAGTTGGAAAGACAGCAATAAAAAGAATCGAGGGAATAAAGTATGTTTTTCTTCATCACAAAGATGGGAACAAAAAAAGAAATGAAAGGAGAAAGTTAATAAATACCATGCTCACGTGGGGGAGGAGGAACAATAAGAAGTGTAAAAAAGGCAGAAATGAATGAATACTAAAAAGAAAGTGACCAGGCTACAGCTGTATAAAAATGCTTTAAGATCAAAGCAGTGCGATTGCAGATAAAGTAACTCATCTGACAGGTGTGAAGAACATAGTGACAGAAAAAGTACTGCTGTGTATATATATAACTTACAAAACGACTTAAGTTTAGACAGACAAACCATAGGGGTGGTGCAGTAGGGCAATAACAGAAGCAGTGGAAAGAACCACCAGGTGCATAAAGAGACCATATGGACATCTTCCAAGTGCATCTCACCAAAGAGAAGGAGGTGCAGGCTGCAGTTTGCCAGAATCTTTGGGTTACCTTTGCACCTGAGTAGCAGAATAGAAATTGGAAGCTCTCCCATTGGGCATGGGATCGGGTTATTCAAATCACACCAGGTGTGAAAGGATCTCCTTCATCTCAGACAGAAGAGGAGGCAGGAATGAGAAAGCCATGCAAAAGGATGTTATCAGAAGGGGCAGATTGTGATTTTGAAGGGTGCAGGGCTGAGCTTTATTTAATATACATAAGTGGAGAAAGTGACAACAATTGAATAGAAAATATAAGTGGATAGCGTGGAGAATATGAAGAATATTCTAAAGGAAAATAAAACAGACGTCAGACAAGTTCAGAATGAAGGGGGGACGGTCCAAGTGTACCAGTAGCATTTGGGTTAAAAAGGGGGAAAATGGCACTTACAGTAGCCAACAGAAACAGGGAAGTGGACAGTACCACAAAAAGTACATCGCTAATTTGGCAGTGAGAAGATTTGGAAGTGAAGAAAACAAACTTGAGCTGTTTTAAACAGAGCACTGTGAATGTGCAAGTCTGTTTTAACCTTAGTTATGTGCTGCTGAATCATTGGTGTTTATTTCCAGACAACCAGAGATGTGGGTGACTTCTTATGTTTAGATTATCATTTAAGTACTGGAAATGTTTCCAGGAAAGATTAATTCGGAGACATCTAACTAAACCACACCATGTGTGTAATGTGGTCTTGGTAGTCACAAATGACAAGCACTTTTTAACACTACAAATGGTACCTGTTAACTAAAGTACCCTGCAGGGTAAATAGCAGGTGAGGGTATGTTTTTTTAGGAAGAGCTTCTCCATTTTCATTGACAATTGTACGTATATAAATATCTAAATAGGATGACACCAACAACAGCATTGCATTATAAATGGGGTGATTACTGAGTGACATTATTTTGCATTATTAAAAAATAATTACTTTTGTGCAATTTGCAGCAGGGTGAGCCTAGAAGCCAGGGAAATTCTAATGTATTCTTCAGTACCTACTGGAGAACATGTTGCAAATGTGTGCATTTTCTTTTTAATTCTAGGAAGGACCAGTCTGCACGTTGTGGTTTTGGCCAGAATACACCTTGGTGGAAAATATCAAGTGACGATTTTATCCTAATACTGTAAAACAAATAAAAAAAAAAAAAAAAAAAAAAAAAAAAAAAGGATTTGTATCCCTTGTATTTTGGAGCATTCTTTTCCTGAGATCTTCTGGTTACCGTTTATACTGGAGAAATACGTCGTGCCCGGATGCTACTTTTTTAGGTTTACACGGATTTATGTGTATGTTGTGAACACTGAACCGTTCCTAAAGAATCGAGTTAATTCCTTTTTAGCACACAGGCTTCAAGCAGTTTTTCAAACAATTGCCTGCTAGGTGATTTTTTTTCTGTTTTCTTTACAAAGGAGACCTGTGATCAGCCATTGCTTCTTTGGCATTCCTGGAGAAATCCATTACAGTTTTTATTTATTTTGTATTTTGGAGGATTTGCAGGACACCAGTAAGCACCCGATTGTTCTGAAGCCGGCGTTGTGTTTTTTGTTGTCCTTGACTGGGCGATGGATGGCCCACGGTCTTGTGGGCTTCGGAAAAAGAAAAGGTCTAGATCTCAAAGGGAAAGGGAAAGGTCTAAAGCGTTAAAAAATAACCGCGTGAGAGCCAGTGTCACAGCCTGCTCCTCCGGATCTGAGAGAGAAGAGAATACAAATCCAGCCCCATCCCGTCCAAGACCACCGAGAAGAAAAAGGAGAGAGTCTACCTCGGCAGAGGAAGACCTCATTGATTGCTTTTGCATAAGCAGTTTTGTTTCACTGGAAGCTTTGGAGGTAAGAACACACGGGGATTATCATCGACTGCAGTATATGATGAGAGGTGTATTGTGTATTGTTACTGGAATCGTCGCATATAGACATTTCTACTGAAAGTCATAGTGGGGTTAAATTCATAAGGTTACCATTTATCCTGGCTCTATACTGTATACTCTGACTGTGGTCTCTAAAAAACAGTTCTGTTTATTGTGTGAATCTTTGCAGTGGTTGCATTTTAAGGAGTATGTATTTAATTGTATACATTGATTATTTTAAGGATTGCTCATTGTAAGGTGTAAAATCCTGTGAAAATCTGCCATGGTTTATGGTTTTCTATTAAATAACATTCCATTGTCAGTTACATATTAAACATATTAAGCCATCAGTATAGTACTGTACTGTACCAAACCTAAAACTGCTCATCAAGGTGAGTTTACCTCATCTTGCTCCTTGGTTTTAATATAAACAGACCTGTTCTATGTAGTCCACCATGTACTGTATGCATGCTCCATTTTGGCAGTCAAAGTTAAAGTTATGGAGCTCCTAAAACCATTGGCATTTTGCTGGAAACACTACCAGTCATGCAATTAGAATAGACACTGTGACTTAAGTTGTGTTATTCCTGATGCATCTGTATCTAATTGCCTACGTTAATGTTGGAGATGCTCAATGCATTGGTCTTGCAAGTTAGATGGGTTTCATTGTGTTTGGTGTGGGGAGTGCAGGTGCCCAGATGTGTTATTTAATAACACAGCACTTACTTTCACACTATATTCTATTGGTTTAAACAAACCACACACACACAATTTTACTTTTCCTATCTTTTTGATGGCTACTGTAAAATGTGTTTTTGTGATTGGCTCACTGTAGGCTACTTGCATGTGGTGAGACTTGTTCATTTCTGACCATTTACTTGCAGCTGGCTTTTAAAGATGTTTCCTTAAGCTTACATTTCCCTGAATTAAAAAGGTCAGGAAGAAACATTAAAAGCACTGCATCTTGTAACGTTTCCTAACAACTGTTTGTAGCAGACATTTATCTAAACAGTTTTTTGATTATTAACTGACATGTCTTGACTAGTTTTAGGACAGCTCTTTGTAGTGCTGCCTGGTGTATGTAGTGCTTTAGTAGGCAGTTTCTGTAGTTTGTGGTCTAATACACCAGTCATACCTAAATAGCGACTGATTCCTACTTTTAACACATGCTGATTGTGCATTATGTAGGTAGGGTGGAATGGGTGTACTCCATGTATAAGCCTACAGCTAAGGCTAGTTTCACAGAACCTTATCGGCACTAATGTTGGACTATCAAACCTTACCTTAATTCCAAGATTATGTGCTAATCGAGGTCTACGGTACTAACCTTGCGTGTGTGTGTGAGTAAATGTAGCTGCAGTTTCTTTAATGGGTCAGAGGCTTGTTTTGAAGTTTGTGAAATGAACAAATAATAGGTGATCAACATCTGAAATACAAAAACTATTGCCCTCCACAGATTTCTTTAAAAAAACGGGTACTGGCCTGTCTTTAAAGAGCTGTTAATTTTAGTGTTCAGCGTTCAGAATGCAATGTTCCCGTTCAGTGCATTGGAATCACAACGTTCCACTTGTAGGTGTCTTTTAAAAGTGAACTGACAGCAGCAGGCAAAAGCAACAGTGGAGAGTGGCAGTGAATTATAGTGCTTTACAAAATGACACAATCATAGAGCTTCAGCATTGTTATAACCTGCTGAAATCCTGCTTCTTAAGGTGCAAAGCAATGCCCGTGTTTGGCAGGGGCTTTTGGCCATTCATTTTAGCAGAATGTCGGTGTCTATTGTGTTATAGCAATACTGTAGTTGTATATATTTTGTAAACCTGTATAACCTCCCAGTGCTGCACAACATTAGGAGTAGGAGCCTGTCTGTTTGGATCACAGAGAGATGCACTGGTAAGCAGATTGAGGGAGGAAGCATGTGCCCATCCCTGGATATGAAATACAGATACTGTATACCCCAATGGTCCAATCATCTAGGCAGATACGTATATATACAGCTGTAAGCTCCCAGACATTCCTGTACATTTCACAGTGCTCATAAAACATTAACACAGACGCAAATTGCATTTTTATTTCTTTACAATTAGTGGGCCTAATTACATTTCAAGAAAATGGCTGTGTGCCGTGTAACGTGTGTGCCTCTTTCTTCACTTGAACCTGTCTTACCGAGGTTCCATAACCTGGGAAAGACAAGTATTTGGCTGATTTGGAATCCTTAAAATGCAGCCCATGCAAGTGACGGCAAAAATGGCTACTGCAGCATTGCCTCCACAGTGATGTGTTTGGTCATATTATTGCAGTGTTCAAGGACGGCACTGCCATAGCCTGTGCTGGCAGGAATGGAAATATTAGAAAACATTGTGGAGATGTGACGGCATTAAACAGTATAGGGATTACTGCGGATCGCAGGGCTCCACAGCGGGTTACTGTGTCTCATTTTACAGAGCAGGCTGTCGGGTATTCTGCTGTTGACTGAATGGTGTCATCTTATTTTCTCAAGTATTAACAACATTCTTTCCGAGATGCTCAGAGGATTGCTTTCGAGTGACTGCATTCCTCTTCTGGACTCCCTGGAAATGTTGCTGTTTTTATTAGATCTTATTTATGAATCTAATATATATATATATATATATATATATATATATATATATATATATATATAATATATAAATTTTGGTCCACCTGCACTTGAATCAAAGTACATACCAAAGAAACTAACAGGAGAGCGATGCTAATAGTTTTAGTACCTTGATCAATTCCCATTGTACTATTGTACTTCAAATACCAGCTTTTGGCGATTCATTGTCACAGCCAGCTGTAGCATGACTATTATCTCATACTGTTGAAAGTATTAGTCTCTGTTTGACACACAGAGGCAGTAATGTAGTAGTAAGCAGGTTTTAGGGGGGCTGGTGTTACGACAGCTAAAGCAGACCCCAGTTAATTCTAGTTTTTTGTGTAAAAGGCAGTTTTCACTGGGGGAAAACAGGGTTGTGCTGCTTCTGCTAATGTACGGTGATCAGTGGGTTGTGTGTGTATACAGCATGTATTTGCAATGTAACTTCTCGCTAATCTACCCATAGTAAATCATGCTTCGGAATTCTGACCTGACCATCTTGCCATTACCTGAATGCTTCTGCTTTTTAAATTGGTCTCCCTGAGATTGCATTTTAAACTCCTTTCAGAACTGAAAATTGCCTTTGCTCAAATAGATGATGCTTGTGTTAGTTGAAGGTTGCATCGGCATTTATAATGCTTTAAAAAGAAAAAAACCTATGTTATATCGTTTATCCAGCGAGGGTGTTTCTTCAAGGCTGTTCGAGTGCCACAGGCAGTAAACACATTTTCTAATTTGCCATTCTATCAGCATGTGCTAAAAGAGTAATTCCGCCACATCAAGCAAAGGTCAGGTGGCAGTACAGCAGGCACTGTGTAATATGATTAGGAGGAGAACCGAATTATGAAACAAGGTCACAGTGTTACTTTAAATTAGTGAATATGGAGGGGAGAAGATGAGTATGAAGAGCACATCAAACACAATGTTGTAGCTTTTTTTTTTTGTTTGCCATGTAAGGGGGTAGTTTTATGACACGTTTGTCCCCAACAGTATCATATTTTTTAAAGCCTGGAGCAGAAGTTGTATTTCACAGCCAGTGGCTTCATGCAGCCAGGGTTATGCATTTAAGCAAACTGAAAGTACACAACACATATAGTGGAGGGAAAACATCTAAAAATTCTACAATAAAAAAAAAAACTGGGAGACAAACTGTATGCCTTGCTCGGGAAAGCTATTATATGTTTGTTTTTCTTTGTTTTGAGTGAAGGCTCGCCTGTCTAGTTCTGTAAGTGGCAGTGTGGAGGTTTGCTGTTCATTTTAAATGTAGTGCTTCATTCATTTAGAAAAACATACAGCAGTGCTTCAGTTTTAGTTGTTTAAAGCTGAGACACTGCATAGACTACTGTGCAGGGTAACATATCAAGACACTTTGGCTGAACAAACCTAATTGAAAGCTAGTTACTCGTTAATGTTAGCCCACACCAGTTAGTCTACCTATGCCTTCATTTCTACAGGGAGAACCCCTTCTCCTTGTTTCAAAGCTAGGAAGACTTGTGAACGGGTAATCTGAATTGTTAAGAGGACTTGCTGTTGAGACAGTAGATTAAACCGTTAGTTATGTAGTTGTTCTGAAGTCACCAAAGAGCAGGTGAATACAGAGGAAGGTTAGGTTCATTGCAATTCTGCAACTACTTGGGCTATTGGATCATTAAATAATCATGTCTAAATACTGCGAGAAGAACTGGAAAAATTTAAATTATTTCCAGATTTTCCAGCATTTTTATTTAATTTACTGTTTCGATTGCTGTATAATAACACACGTGGATTTAACAGTGAGATGGTAGCATCAGACGACTAAGAGACTCTCCAGGGATGCAAACTCAAGCCAGTCGTGTTTTTCCTTGTTTTTTTCTACCACCAGCTTTACATCCTCGTCTTCGACATTCTGTGGCCCCGGTCGTGGTTTTAACAGGGTGTGCTGTTTTGGGTCTACTACTACACAGCTTCGACTGTGCTTTCCCATGCTTCCTCAGACTACCCTGGAGTGACCATCCTCTTAGGAGAGGGAGGACTTGCCCAGCCAGTCCTTGTGACTAATTTCGCTTAAATGTAAGGTGGTGCTTGTAACTGTCCAAAGATAAGTTGAAACCTTCACAGATTTGAACTCAAGCCTTCAGATACCAGACATAGTGGCTCAGGCATAGACATATTTAAACTCCACTTGGAGTTTGCCCATTCTTGTTTAAACTGCATAAAATGATGTATTAAATTATGTTTTAAATTGAAATAGCTATATGCTATTGTGTATCCTGCATGGATATATAGTGCTAAATATGCAGTGCTATGTACCTCTACATATGCATTAAAATAAGCCACACACTTACATTGTCTTCCCATGCTTAAGGCATGAGTCCAACCAGAACCCATGTCCATTGATCAGAGCTTGTTTCAATAAGCGAAACAGTTAAAATGAGCTTGGACTTCATACCACTTATCAGTTGTTAAGATGCAAGTATTGTTAATATGCAACTGTTGAGTTATTTCACTGTAGAAAATGGTGCAGTTGTTATTAGTGGGGTCAATATAGGGGGCTCCCTTGATCCTGTTTGAGTAATTATCAGCGAATCTTGTCGGATGACCCGGGAATTCCATCTGTGCAGTGCAGTGATTTGTAGAAGAAATGATCCCTGTGCATTCCCTGACGGAGAGGAAATTCATTTACAAAGACCACGTTTGCAACCGGATGACCTGCTGCGGGGTGGCTATTTAAAGCCTCTGCAAAGTGATGACTCCTGCATGCTTGTTAGTGATATCGGATAGATGGTGCGAGGTATGCCAGCCCTGCGGTTTGTCAATTACTTTATTAAGCTAGCCATGTAACGCGACTTGCCAGATTGTACATCATTTAATTATTCTATTTTTATCCTGTAATTGTGTTTGTATTTACCACTTGCAAGCGCGCTGCTTACTGCTGATTTCCCAGTGTTTAAATAATGTATTGTGGACATTTTGAACGTCTGGCAAGTGCCTTGGTTAAATCTTAATGTGAGTGTGTTGTTTCTAATGAGATAAGATTGCTTGGCAAGATGTTTCAGAGTAATTTAATTGAAGCAATGAGACATGCAGTGTTATGGGACTGAATTGGAGAGGGTCACATTAAGAGAGCGGTCTCTTCTGACAGTAACTGTAAGTCAGTAGTTTCACAAACACAGATGCAGTTCAATGCTGTAAACACCTTTGAGCCTGATTCACTATTCTCTTTTTTTTATACTGTGTTTTAACTGTATTCCTATTTTAATATTAATTTAAATGGGATGATCTTTAGAGTTTGCTGACATTGGTGTGGGGTGTTTGTCAGCCCATTCTTCCAAGAAGTGTCAACAGCAATGCTTCTTGAAAGGCAGGACTTTGATCTAAATTGTTTTGTTTTTATCAAAATGATCGAGTTGCATCCCATTGCCGTTATTGACCTGCAACCACTTAAATAATGTTCCAGGGTATGTTTTGTTTTGTTGGTCAGTGTTCTGGTTTCTTAATAGCACTATATGAATCAATGTTTCCAAGAATTTTAAACTCTAGCTATTTACAGCCGGTACAGAAAAGCTGGTGTGATGTCCCTGAGATTTATTATACACATACATTTATTTAGCAGTCTCTGCCAGGATTTAGAAAACATTAGTTTTGCTTGATGTATCCACTTAAACCAGTCTCCTCATAATAATAATAATAATAATAATAACTTGCACTTTTGACAGCTGTGGGTTTTGTTTAATTTACTATGCGGTCTAATTAATTGCCCGTTAAGAGCGTGTAGTTGGCCAAGACCTGGAGTGCAGAGAAAGAAAAAGAAAAGTGATGCTACATGGCAAGGCCTATACTGTACATACAGCTCTTTATTATTATTATTATTATTATTATTATTATTATTATTATTATTGCTGTGCCAATCGTATTGACTTTGGAAAAATGTAGCCCTACAGTCCTTGTTTATGAAGATATCTTAACCAGACAAACGGAGGCCCTGGTTTGCCTACCCCCCCCCCCCGGGATGGGGGGATGGGGGGGGGGGGGGGGGGGGGTTCATTTCTTGTGTCCTGTTTGCCAAAAACTCTACAAAATGAAAGTAAAGTCTGTGATTTTATCGGGGCTTGTTGGAGGCGGTCATGTGAGTGAAAGGAAAAGAGAGAACCTAAAGATGCACTTCTGTAATAAAACCAGCTACCCCCAGCCCTTTCAGAGATTCAAATGTGTCAGTCAGGCTTGGGAGACGGCTCCTCTTGTTGAACTGTTTCGGTCATTGTAAGCAGTTTAGTTGTGTCACAATTTTATCATATACAGGATGCAGAACTGCTGTAATTTTGAAGGAGGTGGTTTTGCGAGGGAGAATTTGGCCAGCTCAAGTTGACATTGAGAAATGGGTGACCTTACAGAGGAGACAAGCTTAAGCGCATACCTGTAGTAGATTTAAGGACGTTTTATATTTTGCAGCGTTATTTGTATGCCTGCGCGTTATATTTTACATTGGGGAATCGCAGTCTGTTCATGTGAGTGTAATATTTGTTTATGGAAGGGTTGCGGATAGGAAACAGCCTGTAATGTGCAGATGATTATTTTTTGGACCAGGTAATTATGAATGTCCACACACTTGATTCACAAAGGATCCCACCAGATAAAGGAGTGAATAGTGTAACATCTGCTAATGTTTCACCTACAGTACCACAGCTGACAGCTTTCAAATGCTTTAGGCTCAATCACTGTATTTAGTCTCTGAATGTATTCCCATACATCTCAAGCCACCATACTGTAGTAAACACATGCCTTCTTGAGTTATCAAAGTGGCCTTACCTGTAGCCATAGAGCAGATGTGCCAATGAAGCTGTTTCACTCTTTAGAGCAGCATTAACAAGTACTAGTCTGAGCAAGAACCTGTTGACTCTCTTGTCACAGTCGAGCACTTGCATACATTTCATTTTATGGCAGACATGTATGAAGTGAGTTTTTCAATGAAAATGAAAGTGTATATTTTGTACATAAAAAGAGTGGTTTGTTTTATTGTGAAATATGATGTCTCATTCCGTTTGAAGAAAATGCCCTTGAGAAAGAGTCTTCGGAACACCTCAATCTTTTTTTTTTTTTCTTCTTCGTTAATAGCTTGATGTCTGCGTGTGTGTACGAGCCAGGAGCCTGCAGGGCTTCTCACAGCGTTATCACACAGTAACCAGCTATTATAATGCGACAGTGTATTTCCACAATAGCTGCTATTATTTCATATTACATTTTGAAAACGGTTTGTCTAATCCCTAGTGTATACAACTGCCTTGTTCCCAGCAAAGATACGCTCGTGGCACTTGGAAGCGTAGGTGCTCTTGTAATTGAATATCTTAGCACACCAGATGCTGGATATCTTTCTGCTCCCAACCAGGCCCTTTTAAACAGGTAAACCATCAAAAGCAATAGACCAATAAAGGTCTTTTGCAGTCAAGATTATATATTTTTAAATTGCAACTCAAGTGAGTGTGAATAAACAAGGTTGTTATCTGCCACTTGAACCGCAGTGCTGTTGAGCTTATCCTAGTTTAATAACTGCAATGTACTGCAGAACAGCAACCTTCGATTTTATATTGTGTCTTTTTATAGCTCTTGCAGCTGCTTCCTAAAGAAACAGAGAGAAAGCAGATTCAGATGTTTTCCGGTAGTGTTTTTTTTTTTTTTTAGATTTCCCTTATCGTTTTGTGATGTTTGCTATGATTCTGTGTCGTATTTCTCTGTCTGCCTTTACCTGGCTTTGAACTTGTTTTGAGGTCGGCTAGAGAGTCCTAAGAGCCAGGACTGAATGGGTATTTAAAATCATGTGACAGTGTGGTCTTCAGCTCTGTCTATGTCAGTGTAGAGCAGGTGGCTGGCAGAATTGAAGCTCACACCGTCACATGATTCAAATGGATTGAGGAAGGCTGTTCAGACTTGGCCCTTGGGATTGATTCTCCAGACAAACTCAAAGCAAGCTCACAACCAGCTAAAGGCAGATTTAGAGACACATTATAATGACTAAACGTATTGGAAATAGAACGCATAACCACTTAGAATGGTTACAAACACTCTGAACTAGTAAGGGAAATGTAAAAAAAACAAAACTACTTACTCTAACATCTGTACGGTGAAGAATAGTCGTTTTCGGTTACATAACAACAGAAATATAAACTTGGTTCAGGCACACAAATAAATACTCCAGTCCATCCCGTCCTCTTTAAGAACCCTGGCCATATTACAGAAGAGTACCAACATCCAGCTCTACCGCTGTACATAAAATGGGACTTAATTGCAGGGCCACCCCACTGCTAGTCCACTATAACCTGTACAAGATCTCCTCACTAGATAGGTCCTAAATTGAGATCTGGTAATTCTCTTGCAAACATGTATTTAGAGTAAGAGATAATAAAAGGAGACTACAAGGGATGGGATTCAGCTGTCTATTGAGCGTTCAGTCTTTTGTCTGTACGTATGATTTTGATTTAGTGCCAGAAAAAACATGTTTTTTTTTTTCCCCGTTCTGCAGTGTTTTCATTGTTATAAAAAAAAAACAAGCGCACATTCCAATAAAAGAATTTGTGCCCCGTTAGGTAATTGTCTTCAAAGCATCTAAGGCAGAAGTACAGCAATCTGTAATTGCAAGGATTTATTTGTGACATATTGTATTGATTTTTTTTTTCCTGCTTTGTAAGAGAAGAGCCTTCTGTGAAGAGTATATTAAATTCCATAAAAGAAATAAAGTACTTTTTTGCCAGATGAGTTGTCAGCAACATTTTCTCAATGGGAGAATTGTAACCAGTGGCTTATTTTACAGTAGAGGTAGCTATTAAATGCGTCTGTTAATAAGCCGGTAAGTTATTTAATAGGACCCTAGTCCATAAGCTAATGGACTAGAAAAACAAACTGGTTCAGATGTATAGCGTATTTATTTATACATGTTGGGGTCATGTAGTGTTATCTTTTTAATACCTTTTTTTTTTTAAATAAAAGATTATCCCAGTTTTGTGTTTCTTTTACTGTGGCAGGTGTACAGGACTATAGAAGAACAGCATACTGTAGACCGTTCTTCTTGAGGGGCTGGTTGCTGTCACTGTGTAAAGCACTCAGGCTCTCTGTCCTCCCAGGCGACCGTGTTGGTGCAGATTGCCTAGGTTACTGTACAGCAGATCTCTGATGGGAGAGCTCCCTGTTTAGATGATCCTGTGTGCTGTATGTTTATGAGGTTCGTTGAGTTCCCTGAAGGCCAAGGGAGTGGAAGTTGTCCGTATATTTCATATCTTCTGCTCTCTTCCATGCGTTGTATTGTGGAGGGTCTACCTATGCAGCTCAGAACAGAAACAGGGGTGGCCAGCTCTGCCCCTGTAGGACCATTCCACACCAGGTTTAACAGGTATAATGAAATAATAAGCAGCACTAAGTAGACCGTTGCCATAGTGAAATACAGTTAAAGAGATTTGTCTCTTCCAATAAGAAACATGAAGTGCCACAGAGCATTGATTGCATTAGAGCAGAGCACGTAATGCCTAGGGTACTATTTATACTACAGGACTGGACTAATCCATTTGCCCTGCACCCAGTCATGGTTGAAACGCCTGGTACCTGCTAAGCTCTCCTCTGGTTATTACAGATAATTCCTGGAAAAAAAGGGTGTTTGGTTCATTTGTAGGTTTAAGGAGCTTGATTGCTTACAAATTGGATAAGAAAACAGTAATACTCGCAAAGAAAACCCTCTTTTCAGTTATGATTATGTCTCTAAATGTAATCTCCTTTTTTTAAATTAATTTGAGTAATGAAAGAACCATTTTCCTTGCTGGAAGTTGTTGTTTCTCATAACCTCACGGAGGTTAAAATTTGAGTATCTGGTGGATTTGTTTAATCCTTATTCTGATAAATGCGATTACTGTAACTCACTGAGCGTCTCCACCTCACTGTATTTTGATTATCCGTTTTCTGTTTTAATTTGGGTCTGGATGTTGTGCAGAACTGAACAGCTGTGTTTAGGGAAACCGTAGAGCTCCGTGCTACGTCGGTTCTTTTAAATTAGGAGCACAAACACATTTTTGTGATTGTGTACAATATTATTTGAAGTAGCAAAAACCCTTTCTTGTTCTTTAATCAGTGCACCATTATTTTGAACACATGCTGTAGTCAAGCCTTTCCAAAGGCAATGCACTGCATTCACTTAACAAACTTACGTGACAGATAACTGCAAACGACCGAAACAACAACGGTAACACAAAAAAGCATTGCAGGCAGATTATTATTTTTTTTTTTTCTAGCTAGCGAATGTTGAACATGCCGTTTTCATTTCGGAGCAAAGCTTTGGATGTCAGCCCTGTGAAAGGTAGACATTCTCTTTGTGTTCACAGACATGGCTTGTCTTGGAATCCTGCCAGCTGATGAAGCAGTCTGCAGTTCTGCCCTTTCCATTCACTGTAGCATCCTGACCATGTGTAGAGCCTGTTGAATATGTATACCACTTCAGAAGGGCATGTGTTGACATTCACTGAAGGAAATTACCATGTTAAGTGATTTTAATGCACTTGTGATATTTATTTGAACATGGAACATGAATTTTAACAGAAATAATGTCTCTCTCTCTCCTCGTCTGCGGATGCTAGTTAATACGTCCATGATTAAAACAGCTAGTTGTATGTTGTCCTTGAATTCTGTTATTTGAATAGAAGCTGTGACAACAGCAATGACAAATTAAAGCATACACAACTAACCTGTTTCTGAACTCCATTCATTTACACATGAGAGGTGTGCAAAGTGTTTGCAAACAGTTTAGCTTTTTAAAAATGAATATGGTTAGTTTGTGTCTTAGGAGATTTGAGAAGTCGACCACGCAGGCAGTCACACTTCTTTCAGATTGTGGATTTTGTTTCTCACAAACCTGACTTTCCCACTAAAATCTGCTTCAGAAGAGAGACTTCCGATTTATATTGTATTATCACTTGGAGAAGTAATGTGCCTCTTTTTAAAAAGCTAAATTAAACTGTTCACAGTACCAAACGAATAACATATTTGAATCCCTGAATTACAGCATGGGGTTTATTTGAATGATCTTAATAGCAGAATCTGTATTAATGATAGTAATTGTATTGCACTTTAGAGTAAAGGCCTTGATAAATCTTTCCCTTTTTTAAATTTATTTAATCGTTAAAAAACCCAAACCCAAAAGCCTTCATCATAATTTGATTTAGTGACATTTCTTTTTCACACTGCTATGTGAGAACGTGTAATCAGAGACATCTCTGCTCAATAGAATATGTAAGAGCATGCCACCCGCCTAGTATCTGTGCTGGGCGTGGCCTCTTGAGTTTGGAGAAGAACAGAAATAAACGACACATGTCATAAGGTTAAGCCCTGCTGAGAGCGGGAAGTTGACTTTCCTCTTTACTGCTGTACTTCACAGCTTAATAATAAGCAGTGTGCATTGGCAGACGTTCGCTGGAGCCTGCCTGAGAGAGGGGATTCGTTTCTGTGCTGTGCATCATCTTAAGAAGAAATTACTGGGTAAAAAAAATTAAGAAGGTGATGAGAAAACTTTAAAAAATATATTAGTTAGCATGCGTTATATATACCTGTAAATCTGATTTCAAGCTAAAAAAAACGAAATTAACATTCTTCACCCACCCAGAAAGTTTATATGATGAAGTCGTTTTTAAATTTGAGGTTAATATTGTATGCTGTATAATATGTGTTTTAATGGTAAAATTAAAGTAAAATTCATAAGATGAGTTGAAGTTTTCAATCCCATGTTTGAAGCCATTGAACATGTATAATATGGGGTGTGCAATTCTGGTCCTGGTGTTTGTTCCATCTAGTTTACCCTTAATTGATTGAACCAACTTAACCTCCTATCAGGGTCTAATCTGTGAATTATGTAACGATACCTGTGAACACTGGAGAACTCGGACACCCAGCACCCTGTGTCCTAATACTTATTTGTGGGTGGTGCGATTAATATTATATTGAAGAGTGGAAATTACAGGAAAGAAATAACACGCAGGAGACTGCAATTTATATACTGTAGCTAACCCCTACTTTAATAGGTGAAGACAACCTCTAGCCTTATTTTGATTTCAGTGCTGTCTTCAGTGCAATGGAAATTCAGTTTGCAAGCTCAGTTGGACAGTCAACACAGGCTCTTTTGGGTAAGCACCACTGGAGGTGTACGTTTCTTTGCTCTCAAAAGATTCTCAGAAAAGACTCAGTTCGCTGTTGGTTGTATATCCCAAAAGCTATCTATTTTCAACAAAAATGCACTTAAAACATTGATTTTTGTTTTCCACAGCAGACTTTGATGCAGTGGATTATGAACTGTATAGAAAATACACATTTGGTTTATGCATACACTGGAGACTTTGAGGTGCAGGTTTCATTTCTGTGAGAACCCTTCCTTATGAGTTGTTGCAATGTGACAACAGGTGGGTTAAAATAGAAACTGGTAAACAAATAAATAGATTCACATCATTGGTTCCTAAAATTGACAGGAATCCTTGCATTCAAATACTCTGTATACAGTACCTACCATCTGGTATGGTTGGATAGCTCAACTATATGATGGAAAGAAAACAACTTCTTTAAACATGCAGAATGTAAGACGAGGAAGGATACAGGAAGAATTAATGGTGTTAAAAAGACGAACCTTCCTTTGCGCTGCGTATTTTTTAAAGTTGACATTGTGGCTGTCAAATCTTCCAAGGCTGCAGCTGACAGCAAGCAATGTTGAATCTGTTTCTTCTCATATTCAGGGTCTTTCATCTTTCGTCTTAAGAACTGCTTTGCAAGTGAAATGTATTGGGGTTGGCAGGGAGATCTGTAAAATATAATGTGAGGGGCTGGAATTGAAACAACTAGTTTAGTTTCTCTGCAGCGATTCAGTATCTGCCAGTATTATAAATGTCTCTGGTAACATATGGCATTTAGGGATATATAAAATATCATGCATGTGTAAGGTAATCTGGTTGTATGGTGGCTAGTGCATGGAAAAGTTAATTTCGAGCCCTGCACATGCAATACATTTCATTGATACAAATCTACATAGACAGCTATGTCCAAATGTTTTGCATCACTCAGTACCCTAGTTTTGCTTCATGAAGTCGAATGAAACCTGCTGAAATAATGTTACGTTAACATATTGAATTCCATACCCCCGCTTTGTAGTTATATTTAAGTAAAAATTGACTAATTGAAAAATGACATTTTGAAATACTGTTATGGCTTCTGGTAGACTTTTGAGCTATCATTTTGCAATTTCTTTAAATAAAAGATCTAAAGTATGTTGATATACTTTTTTTAAATTTTTTTTTATTGTCTCAATTCTAGGTGATTTTTGGTCAAAGCTATACAGTATAATCCAGTTAGTTGGTCATGAAATGGGTAGATGCTAAAGCATAAGGGTGCCACGTTGGTGGAAGCAGTCATCCTAGACTGCAGGTAGAACCGTGAAAAACAAGGACCACCACGTCACAAAGCCTTCAGGAATGGTAAACTTACCTACAAATAGAGCAAAATCCTATCAATATTTGATGTCATGTGCTGTGTGTTTAAAATTAAGAGCCCAATTCATAGTTATATGTGTGGAGAGATGCGATATGAATTATGCAAATTTGATATGCCTTGGGAACCATTTATGTCACAGTGGCATACTTGATTCATTTGCTGATACAAGGCGAGATAATAAACACTAATGGGAGATTTCAGGCTTCGCCTCCAAACTTAATAAATGCATTTTGCTGGGTGTTTTATTATCTTGTTGTCAAATATGGTTTCATTAGGAAAAAGAAAATCGATCCACTGAGTGTGAAATCCTGTTAAATGACAGTATATCCTGGAGCAGAAAATTATAATGTTTTTTTTTTTTCAATAGTAGTTAACTTGGCAGCACTATATAAATGAGTAGCTGTAACATTTAATGACGTGTTTTTTTTTTCAATTGTTTTTTGAGTAGATTTGACAGGTTTGATGGATTGACTCATGCTGCACTGTTATGATTTGCGTGTTTGATGAATGATTAATTAGAAAAATAATCATTTGTAAATTGTGAGTGAACGAGGCACTTAGCCCTGCCTGTTGGGAAATCCTTGCTCACGGCTCCTGTGTACAGTATTACAAAGCTTAGAAACTGGTGCTGTGGGCTGTGTGCTGCTGAGTTTATAGGAAGCTCTAAGTTCTGCAAAACGGGAATTTTCAGTTGAAACTTGTCTATTTTCCTGCTAACTACCGGAGACACTTTGAAGAGTGAAGGCCCCCCCATTTAAAGAATCTGAAGTATCCCAAAGTTAGAAGGAAAAAACCTGGCATATGAACAGCAGGTTGCATGGGCTGGAAATACTGGTTTCAGAGCCATATGTAGCAGTACCTGTAGGGTGACCCTTGTTGTTATATTATTATCAGTGTGACTTTGCTTAGTCTGGTTGAACAGCAACCTGTGTGCCGTACCTTTGGGAGATGGTGGCCTCAGTATGGCTCAGCTACCTCATTAGCATGGCTGTTACAGGCAATGCTGTCCCTTTCATGCATACAGCCTCGCTCTATAGCTATCAAGTGGGATTACGTTCACCACGCACAGCTGTTTAGAAATTCAAGCCCAAAATAGAAATGCAAAGCAGAAACATCTTTAATTCGCATCGTTTCAAAAGGAAGCTCCCTTTTCAAGACAGACACATCGGATTGTGTTCAATTGGCACCAATAGGTGGGATGAATACAAATGTACATTACAGTTTAAATTCAGTCTAATGGAGTTTGATGTAGAATCCTTTGACCTGTGCTTGACTCTGTTCCTGAACTGCTGGCCATTGTGTGTAGATTCAATCCCCCTGAGTGTTGACCTGTCAAATAATCAGATAGTGCTTTTGCTGATTCTCTGCTATTAGGCAGTACTTTCAAATTAAACAGAACTAGTGTCTGAACGCTAGAGTACAACATCGAAATTTTAAAAATACTGCTAATAAGCTTAGATATTGGTACAATCAACTATACCCTGTTGGGGAAGCCATAGCTGTATTTTAGAGCATTTTGCTGTACCCAGGATTGCATCAGCCACTTTTTTATGGGGTAATACATGCTGTGGTTGATTCAACCTAAGGGCATTCCACAATGCTGTAAAATGTTCTAAAACAATGTACAGTCATAATGGTTTAAATACAGTAGCAGATCTTGATCGTTTGTGGCTTCTCCCTGTCTCTCTTTTAGACTAATTATTCATATTAATGGTGCTTACTTTAAAATATACCCCTGGATTGTAATTGAGAAACTGGACCAGACTGGAAAGAAGACCTTGTTGATAGTCTAGTCGGGACACAAGCGGTATCCCGCCTTGAAATCTCTCTGTCACTACCACAAGGGGGTTGTCATTTTGTAAAGGAAACCACGAGAGGTGCTGTTCTTAAATACGTACTATAAATTAAATTGAATTAGGCACATTACACATTTAAGAGGCACTTCAGCGTTTAAGTGGGATTTGATTAAAACAATAGTGGCTTTATTCATTCGTTTAGTTCGGAGCACCAGATGAAGGCGCACATCGTTGTACTTGAATAAAAAAAAAACACACAACAACTTGCCAGTTGAGCAATCCATGGCTTGGACTTGCAGAATACATCAACACTTAAAAGTACAACATGAATGATATTTTTGGCCGCTTTGTCTGACGTGCTTTCAAATCGCAAATAACGACTATGGAGTATGTGGGTTTGCATTTTGCCATAGCATTGGCTTATGATCAATAAACCAACACCAGGGCTGGCTTTTGTAAAGGACAATTAAGCAAATTAGGCCTTCACTTTGAGAGGTTTATTAGCTAAGTGTTTATTTATAAGAATGTTGTTTCATGTGGGTAAGCCTGATATATTTAGACACCCATTGGTAATAAAATAACAGAAACATTTAAAAGAACTCTTTTATAGTAGTAAATGCAACCCAGTGCTACTTGAGTATATCACATTGAGTAGTAAAGAATTTTTAATGTGCCAGTACTGAGGGAATTCAATGCTGATTGATCCCCTGCTGTCCTGTACTGTAATGGCAATGTGGTAGACCATATGCTTTCAATATGTCTCAGGGCATTTGGTCTGCATAGGGATGATGGCTGTCGCAGTATTTGGTTTCCTTCTAATGTACCCATATGATCCTGAGACCTAAGGTACAGTACGAAGAGAATATAATGACCCTAACGCCGAACTGTAATTGTTGCTCACACGTTCACATTGGAAGCGCACTTATTGGGTTTTGCTGGTTTCAGTAATAGCTTTCGTCTTGTTGCCGTTACAGAAAGCTTAGCACAGAGCTTGCTAATTGGTTCTGTGGTAATAGCCTGGGGTCCTTTTGCTGTAGTACCCTGACACTCCGGCCTGCAGCTGTTATATACACAGGTATAATGGAAAGAACAAAATTGGCTTTTGGCTCAAGAGCCTGAGAATCGGATTCAACCAAAAGGAGGAGAGTCCAGTGAATATCACGTAGTGCTTCATGAGTTCTCATTAATTCTGCGAACAAAGCATGCTTATTGAGTTCAACTGTAAGCTGCTTTCCAGCGCCTACAGATGCAGGAGTTTGACAGGCTGTTTTGTCATGTGTCTCCTCCCGTAGAGTCGCTTTGATTGGATTGCAGCAGCTTACCCTTGTGTTGTTATCAGAACAATGCTCAAGAATGAGTTCAGCGCTGGGCTTCTAGGAAAACAAAAGCAGCAGTCAGAACGTACCGCCTGCAGTGTTCGCTTCTGTGAAAATAACAGTAAAAATACGCACCAATGTGTATGAAATCGACTCCGATTTGAAATGAAGTCTCCTTTTCAAAAATTCATTTTGTTCAACAACAATTTTAATGCTTTCTGGGGTGTAATGAGTGTGAGGACCAAGGAGCTTGCATTGCCTTGTGCTGTAAAACAAGTTTCACAATCCAGTTTAGGACTGGATGTTGGCTAGATCTGTCTTGAAATAGCACAATAAAATGGATCTAGAATTGTATAATAATAATAATAAATAATAATAATAATAATAATAATAATACACAGTCTTCAGTTTAAAACTCAGAGGCGGCGGTAACTTCTGTTTACCTAACAAAGGATAGAGTGCATTGACAGGAATTTGGAAATATATTTGCCTGTGTTCTGCTGTATAGATGCCTTTTTAAAATAGCTTTTGAAACTTGGCAGACTCCAGAATTGTATGGAATGATTAGGAATGACTGCAGTTTATTTCCAGATGGTAGTAATGTGCAAGTCCACTCCAGTCTTGGTATAAACTTGGAGGTGGAGGATGCAGACAGATGAATAGAAGCAGCATCTGTTTCCTATTAGTTGTACTGATTAGTCCTCAGAGTAAGGTTTCAGGTATAGGATCTAACCTGTAGGAGATGCATGCCCCGTAGAGGGGAAAAAAAAAAGGTTGGAACGGTAACCAAATATATCCGTGCCTGTACCTTGAAACTGGAAGACGGTAATTTGTTTATCGGCTAGTCGAGTGCAATTTTTTTAAGGCAAGAGCAGGCCCTGTTTGGATTAAAAACTGGCTAGAGGGGCCCATGCTTTCTAATAGAGAACCATGTGGACCCACAATTCAAAGGAATAACCGTTCACAGGCTTCTTTTAAATTGGAAGCTAAGCGTAATGGGGTATAGTTTCAACTGCTGACAGTCCCAGCGCTGTGGCAGCCAGTTTGTCCACAGACCGGGGAAGACATGTAAGGATTTGGTGTAATGAGATTTTAGTTATTTGTTTGAAGTTAATGATGTGCTGCATGTATTGTAACTGCAGACAAACTGATGGTATTTTATATAGACTCTCTTGTTTGCTAATTAGCTTGTACTCTACTATATATTGAGATACAAAAGCTTTATTTACTGTGTGTTTTGTGTTCGTTCCCTGTAGAAAACAGCTATAACTTCAGCATGGTAAGAAACAGTGTACTTTAGTCAAGGACTAAAGTAAGAAAGTAATAAGAATGTTCTAAAGTAATAAGAACATAAGAAAGTTTACAAACGAGAGGAGGCCATTCGACCCATCTTGCTTGTTTGGTTGTTAGTAGCTTATTGATCCCAGAATCTCATCAGGCAGCTTCTTGAAGGATCCCAGGGTGTCAGCTTCAGCAACATTACTGGGGAGTTGGTTCCAGACCCTTGCGATTCTCTGTGTAAAAAATGTACCTCCTATTTTCTGTTCTGCCCTTTTTTTTTTAAATCTCCATTTGTGAAAAGGGATTATGAGTGGCTTAGAAACACAGGAGAGTACAGCAGCTTCAGGGAAAATGAAGTTTCTTTGCCCTGGAAGCCCAGGATCCCTACTGTACAAAGTGTTTCACAAGTCCATGAACTGGGGCTTTAGTGGGGCAGACACACATCCAACAGGTGGCGTCTTGCTTTCCTGGCACTTGCAATGCATGCCCTTGAGTTCCTCCCCCATGACACAACAGTCCTTGTGGACTGTCTATTTAATGAACTTCCAGAGACTGCATTTGCAGGAGGTGAGGTCAGGCCGTTCCAGCCGCTTGTTAAGTTGGCATTGATATAGGGCTTGAAACTCTCACTAGCCCTGCACCCTGTTTCTGAACTGATTGCACTGCTCATCACAGCAGCAATAAGATATACACAAGTCTGTGGGATTGCCAATAGGAGTGGAGCTATAACATCTAACCCCTGAACATTTGAATACAATAGTTAATTGAAGTTTGTTTTGGAACCCAGGACTGGGTGCCATGCTAGTGTGAATTTCAAGCAATGTTAATATCTCCCCGTTCTGGTACTTGCTCTGTGACATACTGATACATAGGTGCCATTTTGAAGAAAGTACAAAGGCAATTTTTCTAACTGGATCAACTAAATTGCAAGGAGATCGGTTCTTAGTCACTTCTTGCTTGTGTTATAAAATAATTGACAGTTTGAGGTAGCGCTCATTTAAAATAGGGGCCATGCTGCATAGAAATGAATTCACTGCAACTAAAGTACCCTTGCCTTGCAGTTTTGTCATTTGTTCAGGTTATTGAAGCAGACTCTGGACCCCGGCAGAATTATTTAAAAGACTTTGCCACCTCATTCTCTCAGTATTCATTAGTCTATGTACATGGCATGTAATTCATAACTCCCACGAGCACCATCTAGCCTTATTGGTTTTGGTGAACTAATCTCCTTTTCTGAGTCGCTGGGAGATAACTACACCCTTTCACTGTAGTGGATTTATTCTCTTCTATCCAGAGAGACTCAGGATTCAGGTTATTTTAATACAAAATACAAATACAACTAGAAATAAGTTGTATCTCTAATAAATGTGAGTACTACCCAGAGCTTGACAGTAACTCAAGTGATATAGCTTTGAATGCTCGGTAATCTTCCGGCAAAACAACGAAAGCAGTTAAAATGAGCTGTCTTCCTACTGTTCAGAGGCTTAGACACCTCAATCAAGTTACTTGCTTTTTGTGATAAATCCGCTGTGGTATTTTGCAGCCAAGTTACTGTGTGAGCTGTTAATCTCAAATGATTCATTTCAGGGAGATGGAGAGCAGCCATGCAGCACCTTTTTGCAGTTAACATTAAAGCAAGCAGCACTTAATTCTTTGATACGTTATCTCCTTTACTTTGTACAACTCCCTCAAAGATTGTCTGCTGGAATAAAACCAGATACACATTAATGACTGCAAAACAAACCTCCCCCCTCACCCTCCTCCACCTCCTCGCTGTATCACCTTCAGGAATCAAACCCATGAGCCAAGAGAGATTTTTCATGACTGCACCATCTCACCGAGTATGACAAGGCAAGCATTTCATCTTCATCCCCATTCATCTCTGATACAGCGAGGCTTAGAGAAGAGAGCATTTTAAATAGTGTCCTTTCTCTGATACCACAAGACGTCCACGTTCAACTAAAATATATTATGTATGTCTAAACCAGTTGATGTGTTGGATTATTTTATAATGGATTGTTTCTCTAGTAGATTTCATCTTTTAAAATTCTTTAAAACAAAAAAAAGCCCCCCTGATGCCTGATTTTAAGAGTGTTGAATGATAAAGCTTCATTTAAAAACAATTGTCTGTTGCTCTACAGAAAAATATAAATACTCATAAGCTTCGGGTAAAATTGGTATACATCACATCCATTCTAATAATCCATTGTCAGAACACGTATGGAGTAAATGTCTGCTACTGCCAGAAACTTCAGGTGCAATGTCAGTCTTTCAGCACTAAAGAGTTACACTACTCTAGGATAATTAAATAAACAGTATCCGTACTGGAAAAAATGAAAATGCGGTTTATTTTTTTTACTTGGGTCAAGCTATTCGATTATAATAAGGAAGATTAAATGCATTCTTTTCTGAATGTACATTACATCTTTTCATCTGCAATTGACAACACAGTGGGGGAGAAAACAACTAGTTTTTTTTATTTATTTATTCAAATACAATGTGAGCGGAGCGTGCCTATTGTCTGGAGCGGGGGAGCAGAGCGGGAATCGCAAGCAGTAGCGCGAATTGAAGAAAGAGCGGAGCGGAGGAATTTATGAGCGGTGAGTGGAATTTTGTCATTACCAGAGAGAGAAAAAATATTGGTCTTTCTCTCTTGCTAGTTTGCAATTACAACAAACAACAAAGCTGTGTGCAGTGACAGTGCAGATTAGGCAAAAACAAGTCGATTATGCAGTTGTCACTTGGATTGGGCCAGCTACCTACACAATCCGCGTGATGGGTTTAAAAAAAAAAAGTGGGGTGGCTTAGCCCCCCCCTTATGGCAGAACCACCCCTGGATAGCATCCACAGCAGCAACAAACAGTGGCATTACAACCCAGCAGTGTACAGGCTTTTATTTGTGTCGTATAAAGTTCTCACAGAGATAATAAGTGACAGAAAATGATAGCTTCTTGATCTCTAAAATATAGGGAGAGCTTAAACTAAGTATTAACAGTTGAGAGATTACGCGGTCAAACCTCCAGCAGACAGGTACACACATACACCTGGCTGCTGCTGATGTGAAAAACCTTGAACCCTTAGCCACTTCATCCAGCAAGATAGAGATCCCATTGTTTTATGCATATACTTATAAAAGAGTAGATTGCTTACAATTGCTATTTAGTAGAGGTGATGGACAGTGCCATCTAGTGATGTGCCACTTTTTGAATGATGAAGCTCAATGAACAAATTACTAATAATCATCTCTTGGTGTAAAACTGGAAATGGCTGTGGACAATGCAACTTTAAAACTACACATTCAGATATAATCCAGGGGTTCAAATATACATGCAAGTGTGCCTAATAAATGACATCAAGACAGCCGTTACATGTTCTCCATTAGAAATAAGCCTGCACAGTATTATAGTATTTAAAGCCTGACCTGTTTAAGTGAACACCTCCTGTTAGGTATACTGTGCGCTAACACAGTCTAATTAGCTTTGCTGTTAGCTCGAGGATAATGCATCTCTTGAGTTGAAAAGAACATACCTTTAGTCTTGAAGGTGTGGAGCTATTCCTGAGTGAAAATGAAAAACAGTGGTAGCCACAGTTTGTTATTGAGTTTTGCAAAGGGTTAGAGGTTTTAAACGACAATAGAAATCCTGTAAATACTAAGTCGAGGCACATGTTGTATTGAAGCTTTGTATAACAGTTTAAATGCTATACCACTATTTGCACAGAAGGTTTAATTGTTTGATCTATTACACATAGATTAACAGAATTGCTAAATAAACATGATTTTGTGCATAATTGAATAGTTACAAAAAAAACCTGTACTTCGCTTGAACTGTTTAAAACTATCTAAACTCTCGCTGATAGAATCGAGCGAGAATGCTGAGTATACCTGAAATCCAAAAGCACAACTGCTAGAATTAGCTTCTACCCCACGGAGCTGCTGGGAAAGTGAAGCTTCTGATCCTAGTCTCTTTGTCTCTCATATCTGTCAGGTTCTGAATGCAGCTACAGCATGCTGCTTAGCAGAAATTGTTGTTGTTTATTTATTTATTTATTTATTTATTTTTTACAAACAAATCTGCCCAGTTTATCCAGTTGATCTAATATGAAGACCTCGCTGGTGTTTTGCATTCAGACAGAAATGCATTAAAGAGAGTATGAAAAGACCAGGGCTGATTTATTAAACTAGTATATACCTGTCGTACGGATTCCCCCACAGCCCACAGGCAAAGCCGATTCCTTGAATTAGCACCTTTTGAATAATCCGTCATTCCTGTGTCCTCAGCTGGCCCATGGAGGATGGGGCAATGACACATTTTCAGGGAGGTCTTTCAACTACATTGACTAATATAGTGTGTCTTTCTTGTGTGACCGATCATTAAGAACGTCAGGGACATGTGCTGCCCTGTAGAGTCGAGGCGCAGGTGCACTTTTAAACTGTTCTCTGATCCGCTTGCTGATGAGGTGAGCCTTCAAAGTGGAGTTTTAAGAAAAACTGTATCAGTTTAATAGGTACAGGAGACTGACAGTGAGCTGCTTGTTTTTAATTTGAGGAAATGGGCCCAGTGACATGCTTACAAGGAGTTTGCCTGATTCACTCTCTCCTTTAGAAGGTGTTGTTTTTGTTGGCTTGTCTCTGTGTTTATTTTGGCCAGTCCCGTATTCGTTTAAGCAGACCAACAAGCCTAATCTGCCAGAAGGATCCACTTTTATAATGAGTGTTAATCTCCCGAAGTGCTGCAGAGTGCTTGACAAGTGATTTGTGTAATGAAGTAGAAAGGAGACCTTGCTATCCCATCCAAATAGAGAGAGGTCTGACGAGGTTTGCCTGCAGCTGGGGCCTTCGTTAATGGGCTGGTTACCTTAGCAATGGTCTGTGGTGCTCAAGGAATTCCTCTTGAAACAGAGGAGCTTGCCGGCTATGGGAGCAGCACTTCATAACGGGGATGTTTTCAGAGGTTGTGTTAATTCATTAATTATAGTGGCTGGGTGGTGCAACGGGCTGCGGGTTGCATCTGACTTACTTTATGTTTTATTAAATAGTTTCACTATACATAAGAGGCAATTAACAAGAAATACAGTGCAATTAGTTAAGGACTCTTACACGGCAATACTGTTAACATAGCCTAACCAGGAACTTAATTATACCACTATATATATATATATATATATATATATATATATATATATATATATATATATATATATATAAATTAATATCTACTGAATAACACAATAATTAACAAAAAAACAGACCAATGGAATGACCAAAAGCAGTAGCTTTAGAGAAATAACCCTGTTGCAGCACAATGAACTCTCTATTTTGGAGGTTCTCTCTTCTTCATTTAGAAAAACAAAACAAAAAAAAGCAGCAGTCGTTTTGAAATGTATATAATGTTCTGCTCCATTACTCGGCTCTGGCACCGTTTCCAAACTGGTTTCGCCGGGTCCTAAGAAGCTGCTGGAATGAGGGAAGGCTTGGTTTTATTAAGAGAGTCTTTACTGCAAGCAACGCAAAACAACCCTAGTGCCGCTTTCAAAATCTCAACAGTCACGGGTACAAACAAAGGGGTAAAACAGTGTCAGGTCATTGACAGGATTCTAATAGGGATTACATATGGCAGATCCCTTTATCTCTTTGCTGTTTCAGTACATGTAGTAAGACAACTTGATCTAGTAAATTTATTTGCTACTCAAAACATTTAAGTGTTGCATTGAAAGTCTACATAATGTAGCGTGCCAGGGGATGCAGCACAAATAACACAGCCTGCAGTAAGATCAGAGCAGTGTTTCAAGAGTTACAAGTATAGCAGCTTTGGAATCTCATAGACTTTAAAAACAGTGCGTGTACAGGATCCTCATAATCACATAATAATGACTTGTTTGTTATTGCTGCATCCGCTCATTAATTAAATATCGTAATTATTCGTGGTTTTTCATGACATGTTCTCTATTTCAGAAACCTGGTTAAATATGTATTATTTTATTAGTATTGTTCTGCTGCTGACTCTGCAGCCATAATCACTTGTTTGTTTGCAGACGAGTATATTTAGCAGAATCGTCGCTGCTGGAACATTTTGCATTTCATTTGCAAAGAAGGGTTTTGCAGGGCGATGTATGCAAATGTGGGTACAAATACGATTAAAAAAAAAAAAAAAAAAAAAAAAAAAAATGCCGGTACTCCTAATGTTTGGTACTCGCAAGAAAAACACAAAAAAAATACAATTGGGATGCTGTTTAATGGCATGGTTATAAAAAGTTAGCAGAAAAATAAATGTTTCCAGATGCAGAGGTCTGCATCTTGTTTAAGTTAATACATATTCAGTATTAGGTAAATGATCCCACGTGTGAGAGGTTTTTCTTTGACTTTGTGAAAGCATTGAGTAAATGATGCTTTGTTGGTTAGAGGTACTTGGTGTTTAGGAGAGTTGTCGTGATTCAAATTAAATACTTCTCAGGAGCTGAATATGCCACGATGGTGTCTGTTACCACAGTGTAAATGATGCTTAGAATTACACACCCGATGGGAGCGCTGTGTAGAGTGCCTTCACCTAATTACTTTCATCATAAAGTCAAGTGGATGCTATTTTTAATTGCAATTGCTTTTTTTCTATTAAAATGTCTCCTAATATTGAGAAAAGTAGGCCGATTTAGTGAATTACATTGTACAACACGCAGGGAATATGAAAACATGTTGAATCTATTGAGAATCCCTGCTGAATGACATGGATTACTCCACTTGAAACTCAAATACAAGACCTTGCCGTTATTATTTTGTAGTTTGACCTTCTGGCCACTATCGTCAAGGAAGACTTTGTTGACATACACTGTAAACCCTGATAAGTCAAGTTTAAACAACAAAAAAAAATTGATTAAAATCATCTTAATAGAACTAACTTTAGCTACTCATTCGGTTTTTGTTACGACAACTTTCTCTGGGGCTGACTAAACTTTTGAGTTAGATTTACGTTTCAATAGTCAAGTTAGTTTGAGCATTTTTATTTCATTTAAACAATAAAAAGTTAGCTGAGGCAACAGAATGTACAATTTACAAGCTATTTTATTAGCTAGCAGTGCAGCCCTTCTGCTTATCTGCTTATGGCAGCATTTACAAGTGCTGGAACCAGGCAGAGATGTAGATGGAGGGGAAAAGGGAGGGAGGTCACATCCGCAGACTGACCACCGAATGGGGGTGGCCACACGCAACACAAGGACAACACATGCAAGGGAACAGGCGGGGGCACAAGATACAAGCAAACACGACACACGTGTGCAACCGCACACACACAAAACAACACCACAAAAAACAACAAACAATTCCAAAAATAAACTGTACAAGTCCCGCAAAGGATGATGGGAATCCAGTCCCCCTGATTCTAATTAAACCATTAACGTTTGAACAACTAAAGTAAATTTAACTAATTTAAGATGGATGAGTGTTATGAATACAATTTGAATTTTTAAGGTAATGTAACTTAATTTAATTTATTTAGAATGACTTTGGGGTTTACATTGTACTAGTTAATTTAGACTGCCCAAGGTAATTTAATGCAAACAAGCTGTTTCCCGCCTTAGACCCATTTGCCACAATGGGCTGCCCAACATACAGCAGTGGGAGGTTATACACGACAGCCTTTATGATTTGTAATTATAACGCTGTGTGGATCTGATGCTTTCTCTCTGGTCTTATAAGGTAACAACCCTACAGGGCACTAAACCATTATATTGTTTGAAATATTTATTTGTTAAAAGCAGCAGCTACATAGCAATTGAGATGAGGGAGCACCAGCAGAACATCATATAAGATTTTAGTGTAGGATTTTAAAATGCATCTCCCTATCTTATGGGTAGAACATATTCACTGAGTCCATGTTGCTATATACTGTACATCTACATAAATAGGGGGCATTTTTAATTATACTAGCCAGTGACAGCCTGATCCATATAGCATGTGTGGAGACTTGGCTACAAAAGGTTGTCTGCACTTGATATACGATAGAGATCATTAGTAAGCTAAAGGAGTGTATTTGCAGCTTCCTTTTATTATATTCCCCTGTTTTTTTTGTTTTTTTTCCCATCATCAATCCAGAAATCCACTCAGTATTTGTGAACTGGTAAGTTTTGATCATTTGCGTCAGAAGCAGTGTTTGGGAGAGAATACATATTCAAGACAAGAAGGAAGTCTATTGTTAGACACTCTTTACACGGTAGGAGCCTCTAAAGCAACAACGCTTCTTTTTATTCCAAGGAAATCAGTGATTTATTGCTCTTCCTCCAAAGAACTTGATTGGATTTTTTTTTTTATTTCGTTTTGCATATCAAACAGGCTTATTATTTACTGCTATAATACACTAGCACTATACCGATACCAGACCAGTGTTTTTTATATCATTAGTGTTTTGTAGGGTTGCTTGGAAGTGCTACATGATTTGCATTAATAATGTGAATGGAAATCGGTTGTTTTACTGGTGCAGTATACAGCATGTGCTAATGGCAAGGTGTTAATGCTCTGTGATTAGATTATAGTATATAAGCTGGATACCAGTAGATGGATTCTGTTATGGAAATATTGAGTTAATGCCATTTTTCTCTTGATCTGTCTTTACCTGGCGCTGAGCTTGTTTGGAGAATCCTAAAAGCTGAGACTAACACCCTTTCCATTCTATTCAAATGTTGTGACAGTGTAACCTTTCAGATTTGTCAACTTAATGCCATAAACTAGCGGAAATAATGTAAAAAAAAAAAAGCAATTTAAAGAACATTTGTAGCTACTTTGTAATGTTCATAAAATATGCATTCCCACGTGGATGTTTTAAGTATGACAAACTGAGTGGCCATATTCAGAACATTGTATCCAGGGTCTGTATCCTAAGTGATTTTTTTATTTTTATAATAGCTACACAAGTTTTTCACAAGGAAATACAATATTATGGCTCTGTTGTCTATTCTGGACTCTGTAATCGATGAGGAATGGTCACGTATCCCTCCAGAACAATGTCCACCTTGAAGACCTACTTTATCGTATTGAATTAGTGCCATCCTGGTTCCCTATGGTAATCCAACACACTGTTTTGACAGGCATTTCTAACAGCACCAGTATACTGTGTGAATGCTTACACATCACACAGTGGATGGACAGAAGAAAGCGTCCTTGTTAGTGTGCCTGAGGCCTGTTCTTTTCAGGGTGATCTTTTTAAACTTGGAATTACTGACTGATCCACTGAACCGTGTCTGAGTTTTGTCAGTGGATCTGCCCCAGCTGAAGATGTGCAGGATTGTAAAGCAGGTTATCAGAGCACTATCATACAGGAAGAGCGGCCTGCCCATCTCTGTGCCCGAGAGAGTTGCAGCGGAGAAGAGAGGAAGGTCAGGCCTGTTAATCCCTGAATCTCAGACAGGAGCGGTACTCAGAGAAAAACGAATTGCTTGTGGAGTCAGCCACCACACCCCACTGCCTTCCTCAATTCAGAGTGTGGACACTTTGTCAGGAAAGGGGTGTAAATGCAGGGTGCTTGTTGAAACAGTGCTCACTTTCAGCATCCACCTTTAGTCACATTGGTAAGACGTGAATTAGGTGTTTGTGACTGTTTTCAATAAGAGTAAAAAAAAAAAGTTGTAATTTTAAAACAAAATTAGAAATATTTGCGTATCGTTTTTGTGACATACTTTATTTGTTCAGCTGTTTCATTTTAATATTGCTGGAGGCACCTGTTCATAGCTACTTTGTCAGACCATGTAGTTTTACATACTATCCTAAGGAACTGTTTCTCCAGTTGTGAGTAAACATATGTGGAACATGCATTATCACAAGTTATGGAGAGCGTGGAAATATAGGGAGGTACATGTCTTTGCTTAATTGCATCGAACTTTCATTTTTTACACTTGCATAATTCATGTTTTTTTCACATTCTGGTTAGCTGTGATTTTGAATGCCGTGGCAGGTGATGTTTGTGAACAAACATGCTCGTTGAGAAATACACCAGGAATATCCCAGAAATTAGTATAAACAAGCTGGTACAGCAGCTTGCTTTTTGAAGGCAGGGCTGGTTCCTCTGATTCGTTGGCCTCATTAATTGGCTGAAATAGTACAGCTTGACAGGGACAGTAAAGTCAGTCACTCGGTGATAATACAGCTTTTTTATTCGCACTGCATTGGCAGTTGTGCAGAGGAATGTGCGAATGGCTTACAGATGGGATTGGTTGCAGGTGGAAGGTCTGATAATCCCTGACAGCTGTTTGCAGCACTTTGGTGAACTTTTGATTTTGAAGTTTTTTTTTTTCTTTCTACTCGTCAGTGTTTGCCAAGGTTTCACGCAGGCAGAGTGGTAACCCTGCCCCACACGGGTTAAGCAGTAAGGACGATGTCTTAATCAGAAGGAGCCGGCAAAGATGTGCTTGAGGTGAAAAAAAAATAGATAAACTAGCTGATCGTGGGAATTATACATTTCAAATACTGTGTTTAATAATTGAGAACGTTTGATGGAACGAATATATAGAAAGGTATAAATAATTTAACCAAAAACCCACCATCCCGATAATAGTAAATATGGCCCTATGTCTCTTAATGCTAAGGAGTATGGGAGGGGACATGAAAGAACAAATACATATCTCATGGCCATGACTTACTATCTTGTGTGCACAAGATTATCTATCTATCTATCTATCTATCTATCTATCTATCTATCTATCTATCTATCTATCTATCTGTCTATCTATCTTTCTATATCTATCTGTCTATCTCTCTGTCTATCTACCTATCTTTCTATCTATCTATCTATCCATCCATCCATCCACTCATGTTGCTTCCCGGGCTCCATTTTAATGTGGTGTTTTGTAAAGAAAGTTGTGTGCTTACTTTAACATTTGTGTGATGAGCAAGCCCAGCTTGTCTCATTTCTTTTTTTCAATAATTGCATTTCACCCTCTGATGACTTGGAGGTGGCGTTTTAATATTACAAATCTGACATTGTACCAAAATATGAAGAAAGAGAATTGTAACAAAATAGCAAAAAGCTTGTATTGCTTCAGGTGATGTATACTTGGGGCTCTTTGTTTTAGGTCATGTGATGGCCAGTTGAAGTTCTATTGAGCCAACTCCTTTTCAAAGTTAAACTATTAGGAAAACGTTGATTGTGAAACAAGGTCACTGTTGTTTTTTGTCCCATAACTTGAATGAGGCATGATTCTGTTTCACTGATAATGTTAAAAAAAAAAAAAAAAAAAAAAAAAAAAAAAAAAAGCAACTCCTTATTTTTAATTGAAACAGAACACAAAAAGCAAGTTCGGGTAAATTGCTTTTCCCGGATAATAAAATCTTAATGACTCCTTGCGAAAATGTTTTGCAAATAATAGTTTCCTCTGAATTACGATTTAATTAAATCAATTCAAGGAGAGAAAAAATGAAGTGTACTTGTTTCGCAATCCGCACTTTTCCATATTTGATGAAAAATGGGACATCACGTGATCAAAAGTAAGAACCGAAAGAGCCCCACAGAATGCTGGGTAAGAAATGACATTGTGCTTTATGTTACCTTGTTTATGTAAGTACACTCCATCAAAGCAGAACCTCATAATTGCATTGAAAAGTGCATCTGTTTTTTTTTTTTGGGAGGGGGGGGATACCAGCAAAATTCGAAAACTTTCCCACAGAATGCTTCGGTGCACATTGTGTGCGTGTCCGTAAACATTCTGCAGCCCTGGTTTCAGTGTTGACAGTGTTTCTGTAAAATGTGCTGGGAGCCATAAAAATCATGAAGCCTATTCAAAATGAATGATCAATGTTTAAATGTATTAAGTGATCTAAACAAACCGGGAAACAAATACCACTGTAATTACATTTTTGAATTGCAGTTTGCGGCAGAGAATTACACAGACAAGGTCATATTTGAGAAGAAACGCAGCCGTTTCATTTTAAATTAGATGGATTTCTAAACTAGCTAAAAATTGATCTACAGAGTGATTTGTGTTCATGTGTTAATAACAAAAATGGCTGGACAAATGTTGTTTGTTTTCCACACTCTGTTGATCTGCCACATAGGAATTTTGAATCTGGTCATCTGTTTTCAGTTAGACTTCATGTGAATTTGGTTACACAGTGTTTGTAAACATTGTGCTCTGCAAGTCTGTTATCTGTCAATCACGTGCCAAGTAGAGTAGTCACTATCGTGCAGTACATGCCCTGTAAAAGCTCAACTCTCTTTAAATTATATAAATATTAAGGCTCCAAAGTGAGCCAGTCCAAAATATGACCTACAAATGTCTTCATACTGTATACAAAAAACATGTTCTGTTTTTAATAGCATTACTATCATTAACGTCCTTTTTAGCTGAAGACAATAGACTTTCATTAAGTACACCTAACTCTTGTCATGGCCAATTATCTAGCAAGTGCTGACCACTGCTTTGGCCATTTTAATGTTTCATTTAAATGTTTCATTTTAATGTTTCATTTCATTTTTCATTGTCTATTTCTGTGGTTGTGGGTCCCTTTTGTACGGATGCTTTAATGGATTACAATGTTTGGGTCATTCTGCTTATTGATTGATTGACGTCTTTCAGATGTCACAAGTCTATTTAGCTGTTTCATCCCAAATCAGTCACCTGCTACGCCATCCCACATGCACTCTACTGTGCTCTTTTTATGAGGCTTTTGTCATTCCTTAAAGACTTGTATACAGTAAATATCTTCTTCAGTAAAAACTAATTTTCCAGCTGGCTCAATTAACAGCTATTCACACACACACACACACACACAATGTAATCTCAAATGTATCAGTTTATTTGCAAGATGCAAACATGCCAACAGCATCAGAGTCAGGTTTATTCTCACTGGTGCATGCCCATTACTTG
>NC_054574.1:1250300-1264922 GCF_017654505.1 Polyodon spathula | reverse complement strand
TAAGACAGCACTGCTTTGCCCTCCCTCTGCTCACAGAGAGTGCAGTTTTACCTTGTCTGGTATAGTGGTGGGTGTTGAATGCCGTCTGCTGCGTGATATTGAAGGCTTGCGCAGTAAACACATTGAATGCTAGCTGGTTTAGTATTGATGACAGGGAAGGTTGTTCACCCTCTAGGCAGTAGCTAATGTATAATGGGTAATTAGGCTGCAAAGCATGATGGGATGGGCTCTGTGCAAGTGTAAATCCAATTACACTTTTACACCTAGCGGAGCACCAGTCTGTGCAATCTGAGCTGTCATTGTTTTCATATTTATTTAATGGTCTGCTACCCCCATACTGTTTAAGGTTTTTTTTTTTTTTTTAACTTAGTTTAGAAAGTCGTTATCTGTCCGTAACACTCAAATCAACTGCAAGACAGTCCCTGTGAAGGCGTCGCCCAACCAGGACCATCCCAGACCAGGAGTCGCTGGGATGCCGGGAATTCGGGAGCAACAGCAGTAGGTTAGTTTAAGAGATGTTGATCCCAACCAGTATAGAGAGGGGTTCGTAGTGTAGTAGGTTTCTGGAGAGGGACATCTCTTTTAATGAGGCTAGCGCTCGCCTTGTGTGGCAAACTTTTATTTTTAGCTTTATTTTCTTTATTAAATCTGACACTAGGGCTATCATTGCTGGTACCCTAGTGGCAGCACTTGGGTTGTATTAAATCTGCACACCTGTTCTGTGTCTGACTCATTATTATTCAGTGACGACCCACGCAGGTAACCACCCCCCCCCCCCTCCCCCTCCCCGTTACAGGCGGGAATCAATTTTATTGTGTTTGAGAACTTTATTCCATTTCAGAAAAAAACTTGCAGCTGCTTCCAAATCGTCACAAGGAGACTTTGCTATTAAAGAAGACATTCAAAATGATTTGCATGTTCTTTTTGTTTTTCCATGTCCATCTTTCAGCATCTGCTGCTTTTTGTTTTGCGCTCTGTTCTATTTTTTGCCCCCCAGAGGGTAATGAAAATCCCCAGGGTGGATTGTTAAGAGAAGAAGTAAATTAAAAGAGTTTACTTTGTATTAAACGTAATGAGCTAGTACAAAGACCATGCCTACAGCAGGAAATAAGTAACACACTCACAGCTCACTGCTTATTGTGATTAAATAAAACAAAGAGAAACTAGGCATTGCCGGGGTGGATTGGGAGCCCTGGGGGGGTTGGGGGGGGGGCAAGCTCCCAGACTGCAGCAGACATGATTAGATTAGCTAAAATGAATGCCAACCCATTCCTACAGGAACCAGGCGTTTCATTTGTTACTGAGATTCAATACCGACAGCAGTAGATTAGTATTCTGCCAGCAAGATCTAACTGAAGTCTGTTTTTTTTTTCCATGGGGCATTTGGAAATACAGTTACTTATCATCTGTTTAAAAATACCAGATTGCACCACAAGTACTGGGAGCTGCTTTTAGCAGTAGTCTGGCTAGAAGCAGTTTTCATTCACATTATGTGCAGGAAGTTAATCAAGAAAAGGGTCTTTGATATTAAACAAATACCCTTCTAGATGCTAAGAGTAGTTGAGATTCACAGAAAAAAAACAACTGCTTGATCATTTTACATTGAAATCACGGTAAAACTTGAGTCAAAATAACCTTGAACAATCTCAGAAGGGTAATGCCAGTATACGATGAACTGAACTTGAATGAATGCCCAAATATAGAATTAATAACAATCTTTAAAAAAAATATAAATAAATAAATAAAAAAACAATAATAATTATAATTTTACAAAAATTATATAATATATAAATATATGTAATATATATATATATATATTTTTTATATATATATATATATATATATATATATCAATATAAATAATTGTAATTTCCATTAAGAAACACAATATTAATCTTTACCATACCTAATGTATGTATATTTTATTTGTATTTTTTTATTATAATTTAAATTATTTCTGCAGTTCAGTCTGTGCTTCCTTAGCTACAGTATGTTAATATGAATTTTAATATGAGAACATAGTTATTAAAGTGATGAATAATACAGAACTTTAAAGTTTGAATGTATTTCTTTTACAATTAAGTTATTGGCAAAACCCTTACTGAAACATCTTTGCAATGGTAATTGAGTAGCATAACATACATTTTTTCTTTGAATTTGCAGGAACTTTCTCTATATATCTTCCAAACTGTATCCATTGATCACTATAGCTGTAAGCTCAAGATCAAGTGTGATCATGTATTTATTAATAGTGATGGAAAAAATACAAACTTTTGTCAATGACTAATACATTACTAACAGTAGGCTTGACTTTGGTGCCCTGTCTTTGAAGGCATGGCTTCACTGCTCTCCTAATCATTGTGTAATTGAACATTGTACTCCTAAGTTTGTATAACTGTACAGCTCCACTCTTCCATTAGTGAGCATGCCAGCACTCTCTATGCTGGACAGGGTCAATTGCAGAGGGAATGGTACTGATGAGTATGCACATGGGCATTAAAACCTTAACATCTAAATGAAGTTCGAAAATAAATGCGATGGGTGTTCTTGTGCATTAAATAGAAATACTAAAGAAACATAATTTTACAATAATCAGATGTAAGAAGTTAAATGACAAACTTTTAGGCTCAAAGTCTTTTTTTCAAGTCTTCGAATGTTGCAACGGTTATGGCTGATTTAAAAAAGCAAGCGTTATCTCTGTAAATGAGTACATGCTTGAATCGCACGCTGTGGTACACCTGCTTGCAGGCTCTCTTCTGAAAACCTTTAGATTTCAAACAAAACATCTTCCAGGACAGTAAGCCTGCAACCCCAGTGAACTAAAGGGCTATCGACGCAGCTTGTTCAAATTGGCACGCCAAGGTCACCTTTACTGTGGTAAAGAAATGTTATTCCATTATCGGGTGCTCCTTCTAGGTGATGTAAATTAAGTCTACTTATTTAGTTATTTAAAAGCAAACCGACTGACAGCTCTCAGTTGAGCTCCAGGGCATTTTCATGCAGGTTGCCAGAAGCACGTTGGGATATACAATGGAGTCTCTATGTGATCTCCGTGTGAACAATAAGCTGCCATTTACTGTATAATTGCTAATTCCTAAGGGAATTTAAAAGCTAATTTGCTCAGCAGATGTGCGTACCCCTGTCTATTTACACCAGCTAGCTTCAGGAGTGTCGTTTCCCAGCTCATCAATGACCATTGCTGTCTTCTGTAAGGATGTTGGAAGAAAACATTTATCTCTTCCTTGCAAGCTTCTGTAGATTTTCCACATGAATCATATTCTCAACATGAATCGGGTAAAGCCTGTTTATCTTGCCACCACACTGCAGATTCACTCCACTTGCAGCAGCTATTAGTGTCCCAATTGACGCCACCTTAATGCAGCATTAGGGAGTCCTCATACCTGTTGTATTTGCAGTCTGTGGTGTGCTGGCAGGTAAATAGACTGTCTTCACCAGACGTACTCAAACCAAAAAATTCCCAACAGAGTGGCCTAGTTACTGTTTGGAAACCAGCACGTTCCTTGAGTGTATTCTTTCATAGAGACCCCAGACCTTGATTGTGCTCAAGGCTTGGTCACGTTTTCTGTGGTGTTAATGTTGAGACCTCATGATTCAGAGTTTGAAGTAATGGGCATAGAGAAGAGTGGATTAGAATAGAAAATGAAAATGCAACTGGCTGATTTCCATACTTTCTATCCATTATTCAAAACATAGTAATGACATCTAGCTTCTACTTTTTCCAGGCTATTTTTCTCATTATTCTCAACAATAGCTAACACTGGCTGATTGGACTGTAAGCGATTCTTGAATATTAATTAATTAAATGTGGCATTATGTTTTGCAGTGCTCGTTGTGATACTGTTTTATGGAAAAACATGTCATCACCATCATATGTTTGCAATAGCTGGAAGCATAAGAGTAACTCTGCATTGGGAGGTTGATAGTAAGACCATTGAAATCTGATTTATAGCTAAAGTTGAAATTCGGATGCTATTCTTACATTACTCACACTAATTGTTCAACTGCAATACTTACAAATTTAGAACGAATTCTGTGTTTGCTGCAAGGCCATGCAGAATACTCCAGTCCTAAATTCTACATTGTATACGATGGATTCTTTTTCAGAGTAGTATAGAAGTGGTGCTGAGCTGTATAGTCTAAATGTTACAGTCCAGTATCGCCACCTTAATCAGAATATGGATTCTGAATTACACCCTACTTATATTTTCATGCATACCTTTGATTAATAACAGTTTTACTTGTACCACTTCCCGTTGTACTGAATTACATGCTGTAATAGAATAGGGCATGGCAGGCTTTAGGGTTAATACCATAGAAGATAATTGGGTCTTAGATAATATAATCAATGCATGATTCCTGCTGGTGTATGTAAAATTGGCAAGTGTATTGTTTAAATTCTGCTGCACATTGGGGATTTAAATCGTTATTCCTGAAAAGGGGAGTCCTAGGGACAGCTTTTACATGATAGTCTTATTGTGAGTTTCAGTGACATTTTTATGCGCATAGAAATATACATTCCAGATGGTAAGATCCAGCAGCTCAAGGTATTAATCTCTGAGGGAGACGACAAGCAGTGGAATATGAGCGCTTTTGTAATTTTATTGTACTGCCATAAAAGAGAGCTGCAGTAACTCCTTGGCTGTAGCTTCGCGGGAGTGTCCTTTTAAAAGAAAATATAGTTTTTTATTTAGAAAATGGTTTCTCTACAAATCTTAAAACTGCAGGGCTGGCACACAGGTGTTTTTTTGTTTTCTAATTTTATATCCATCTGCAGAGTTTTTTTTTTTTTTTTTTTTTTTTTTTTTTTTTAATATTTACATTTTCTTTAAATGTAATGCTTGAAAAAAAACATTTATGACTCCTTTCGGACTTCAATTCCAATTCCTTTTTAAAATCTATTCCAAATAGGAAAAACCAACTGACCCCAACCCCGCTTGTCTACAGTGTAATGTAACTTATATAGTGCACTCAGTTTATAAGAATCACATCCGTCCCGGATGAGTTTATTCTTATAAGTGGACCGATATGACTACAGTTAGCAAAAGCGCGCTTCTGCGCAGCAGCAGTTTAAATACAGTATACAAATGACAATGCTGCTCAATCGCTGAGGACAATACATCAAAACAATCAAAACTCATGGGTAAGCAGCTTGTTACACGATCACGATTATGTTTACTCAAGGCTGCAGAATCCTATTTTACTACAGTATACTTGAGAAGCGATCATCTCGTAAGGGTGACTAGTTTATTGGTTGTACAGGTCATTACACTTGATTCAGTATCGTATTACATGTAGTCAGTTTGCCCCGAAATTATTCTTATAAGCGGATTGCTTGATTCTGACAATCAGATTATTTTAGCATGGTTAGTATAGGAATGATTTTGTCCCAGTGGTTTTGATCACTGTATGTGGTTGATTCTTATATCAGTAATTCAAGTACAAGATTCCTAGCATCAATTGACGGTAACAAATTAGCATTTTTATAACAGCAGAGTTTAACTGTAAGTAGGTTTAACTTTCAATACTGCAGTCCACCTGTATACAGGTCGAGAAAAGTTATATATTTAGTTTCGCCAATTGATTTTTGAATACGTTTTAAAATACGTGAAAGTAAGGTTGATCGTAGGTGTCCTTCTGGACAGGAGGCTTTAACATTATTACTGGTCCTCACGGGGTTCTGCTTGACAGTCCTCCTCGAATTTTGAATGAAAAGAATAATTCACTTTTTTTTTTTTAACCATAATAATAAAAAAAATGATTACGCACGCAGTCTAAAGTCAGATAATTTATTCTGAAAGAATTTTTTTCTTGACAGAAAAATTATTGTGTGGGAAGATTAATCATTCAGCACTTTGGAAGAAAGCGTAGCACTGAACCAAGAAAACAATAGGCTGAATAGAAGTCATTTTGGCACAGAGTGCTTACAATGAGCAAAACTGGAACATGTTAATTTGAAGAAAAAAAATGCAGCGGAAGCATATGAACGTTTGAGAAAATGCAGAGATACACTGTAAACTGGTGACGTCTTGAATGCAGTGCTATTGTAATAACACTATGTACTGTCACTAGTAATACATTGTTTAATGTCAAGGATGTTATTAGCAGGGGGGCACACTGTACAATGATGGCAATAAGACGGCATTGAATTTTAATTGGAATTAGAAATTGATTGTTGACCTGGCCGAGGACATTTCATGCATAACGTTTTGAAGAATCCAGCAAATGGCTTTGACATTCTGTTAATATGAAACAGATTAAGGTCATAATGGAAATGTTTTTCCTGTTAATAGTTTAGTACTAACACATATTGAACTTGTAATTATGGAAACAGCCATGCATTAACATTTTAATTCAAGTTTTGTAAGATAAATTATTGTTCCTATGATAATTTTAGATTTGATTTGCACTGGAGTAAATGCTTAGTAAATCGAAATAATCAGAGCTGCTCTTAAAAATTTAAAATATAGTTAAACTAGAAAGCAAGACAATAGTAAATGTATTTTAATAGATGCAAATTAGGAACTACAATTATGGCAAGTCTGATAATCTGAGATAGCTGTAAGAAGCTGGAGTCTGTGACATGTAAACGCTTTCAGCAATTGAATGAAAGCTTGGGGCATGTGCATCCAGTTGCTGGGGATGGAAGGTGGGGGGGAGGCTGAGGATAATGTGAGCATACGTAGAAAACAGATAACAAATTTGGGGTCGGGACCCACTGGCGTGTCACAGAAATTATTTTGATATCAAAATTCTACGTATGGATGTTTTTCTATAATATATTCATATATTAGGGGTTTTATGGTAGCTCCAAATGACTTCAATGGTTCTGAAACTAAATGAGTCCCCCTTTTGAATCAGAAAATTGAACAATTAAGAGGACTTCAAAACCATAGCCAAGCCTTATATGAATGGCACCCCAGTCACTTTGTGTGGGGTATGGGAATTTTTCCTCATCACAACTATGGAAGATGCTGTAGGTAGACTCATCTTCTGCTGATCTCTCCCCAGTTTGACATGCAGCGAATAACGTTGGAAGAACTGAAGCACATCCTGTTCCATGCCTTCCGGGATCACCTCACGATGAAGGACATAGAAAACATCATCATTAACGAGGAGGAGAGCCTAAACGAGAACTCCGGCAACTGCCAGACAGAGTTCGAAGGAGGTAAGATACAACACAGTCACTGTCTGAAAAGTTAAAGAACTGTCAAAGGGATAATCCAAAAGAGGTATGGCTGAGATAACACTGCTGTACTTGTACTGTAATACAAAAGTCAGTAGTCACGACAAAGTCATTTTAATAAAGTTATTTATTAGAAGTACACTGATTTGTCAAAACATTTTATAACTGAAGTAACAAGGGACTTCCCTCGTCTGCAGTGCATTCAGCGCACGGATAGCGTGTGCGCGCACAACTAGCTCGCCCATAAACACAACGGCTGAATTCAGCAGCATGTTTCTCCTGCTGCTGTGTAGGGATAATACTTCCAGTTGTGGTGATGCGATCCCAGCCCGGTTATCAGAGCAGCCCTTAGCCACTGACATACAGAGCAGAACAGTGCGGTGTTGCTATACTCTCCTCTAAACTTCAGAAGTGCATCAATGCAGTACATCAAATTCTTTGAATTCTTTAAATGTGTAACTAATGTCTGAGACTCCAATAAACCCTAAGCAGCAAAGATTCTCATTAACTTAAGTAACCGTTGGCCTGCTGGTGAATAAAGATATGAACTCTTGTTACTTGCTAAAGTGTTGCCAGTGAAAGTATTTTAAATTCTAGAAGCCTCAATAATAATCTTGGCTTTTTAAAGATATATATATATATATATATATATATATATATATATATATATATATATATATATATATATATATATATATATATATATAATCTAAGGCAGATGAGTGGAAATGCAGTTAACTAATCAAGCTCAGGCTTGCCAATATGTAATGAGAATTTTGGCAGATGACTGAAATTGCAAGCTAATGCACCATTTGAACTTTTAAATGAGAAGCTGCTTGACACATCCTTTATTGCCTCAAGACAGGAGAATGTACTCCAACACTTGCTGACTCAGACCCATGGCAAGCTGTAATGCTGGTCTCTCATGGGTTTCAATTTTCTATGGCTTTGACTGTTAAAATGTTTTATCTGTTTTTTTTTTGTTTGTTTTTTTTTTTAATAATAATTTATAACATTTCTTAGAAGCTGTCAATTTGTAAATTCTTTTTTTTTTTAATATTTAATTTCTTTAATAACATTTTCAGTTTTAATAGACCATGAAGTTAGACTCCTGCATCGCTCATTTTGTGTTCCACTGGTCTCGCTCTGCAATAGATGTTAAATGTACTGTTCTTTATGAACTCTGTGGACCTGCAAGAATGCTACCATTGAATCTTCAATGATAAATTCAGCACAACGGGATATAACAGCCTTGAACTTTATCTCTGGAACGGTGCAATAAAAAAAAATGTAGCAGCTCTGTTTCCATAGCAACCAGTGGATATGATATGTCATCTGAAGTGCTGGGATCAGCTGAGTGACAGAATGGCATTTCAAATGTGAGGGATCCATCATGCAGCCTGACACTGATGTTCTACCACAATTACAGCAAGGTTGTGGCATCCGTTTAGGACAAAACTGTATCACCAATGCACAGACTAGCCAGTAAAGGGCATGCACTGCTCAGTGGTTATCACTGGACCTTGGACTAGTGCAGAACCCAGCAGAGTTTTGGTCTTGAGTTGTGACTTTCCTGAAATCGAACAAGGGCTGCACCACCCACTTCTGTTCCAAGGTGACAAAAACCAAGCACAGAAGAACATTTAGATTTTACTGTAAATGTGATCACTGATGAAAACTGATGTAAACAGAAACTGCAGTTAAGAATGAAAGTGAAAGTGCTTTCTAGCTGTAACGGGCATAATGTATCAGTAATAGCGACAAAATAATCACCTTAAATGTCAGGCAAGAACGGATGGTATGAATGTATTTAAAATACATTTACTTCTAATTGACTTTTTTAAAATATCACACAGTGCACCTTTGTTGTTTAAATTTCATGTCAGTATTATACACCCAGGGAAGGAAAGTTTACAGCACCTATATTATTTTACTGCGCCTGTTGTTGGCTGTCCATGCAAATGGTAGCCTCTGCAAACAACAGATGGCATTGGTGTGAACCCAACTAGCAGAAAACAAGTGGAGTCATTTTGTATGTGGCTCGAATGAATATTAGAAATGTCATGACTCGCTGAAAAAACTACACACAGCAAGGTCTAAGCAGCCTTCAACCAGTGCCGGCCATTGCTGTGTCAAGGGCTCCAGTGCTACAGATGTCAGCCCAGTACGTCATTACTAGGGCCGTTGTAAGCAGTGTTTCAGCAGGACCTTTATTTCTCCTGGGATTGTAAACAGCAAATGCAGCGAGTTATTTTTTTCAAATGTTTTGACAAATTTTAAGAGTCATCTTGAACTCGTCTCTTTTTATAAGCTGGTGGCAAATTTGCTGTTGCGTAGCATTACAAAATTATATACCAAGCCACAGGCCCAGCAAGATGAAAAGCAATATTGTGGAATCAAACTAGTTTGTAACTTCACAGTTCTCTGCAGCAGTCAGTCAGTCAGTCAGTCAGTCTCTCAGTCTCTCTCTCTCTCTCTCTCTCTCTCTCTCTCTCTCTCTCTCTCTCTCTCTCTCTCTCTCTCTCTCTCTCTCTCTCTCTCTCTCTCTCTCTCTCTCTCTCTCTCTCTCATCCAATAACTTGCTTTCTATTTTGGTTTGAACTGCATTTTCCAGCCAGATAATTGTTTAAAACACACACACACAGCAGCCAATACTGGCTTTCTTTTGTAATGCAATCATAGCTCTGTCACTCTTCCCGGTCCCCAGCCACAAATCAAAACCAGTGTAGTCCAATAGAATTACTTTTATTTTCGAAATTCAGATTTGCAAGGTGCTGGAAAGTTACAGTTTTACTGTTCTCGACACACTGAAATACAAGCTTTTTTTTTTCTTTCAATATATATATATATTTGTATTGTTTAATTGTGAATACACACAATACAAAGACACAAGCATAGTTTTGTTTAACATATTTTTTGTGGGCTGCATTTGCTGTGGCCCGCTTTGAATTGTGTTTTCACAAGGCTATTTGTACTGTTGTTTAAAGTGCCATGAAAAATAAAATAAAAAATCTGACACCTGCCACATACGAGATATTAACCTTCTAGGGCTACTGATTACTTTTGAGTCGCCCAGATATGCCAAGCGTCAACATGATGAAAATGTTATCCTGGTCATTGTCTGATGCTCGGCATTCCCTGCCAGCACATTGCAGATCCATGACTTTGGCATCAGACATTGCTTCCTCTCCTGTATTTTCCAGTTTATTTTGCCTATTTCCGAGATCCGCAGTCACATAAGCTCCTCAAACCCAAACTTGGCTCGGATTGGTACTGACAGCCTGGCAGATTTCCGAAACAACAGACTGGCTCGCTCTTATCTAATTCCTTCTGTACATTAAACCGATTGCTCCTCTCTCTCTCTCCCCTCTCTCTCTCTTCTCTCCCCTCTCCTCTCTCTGTCTCTCCCCTCTCCTCCTCTCTCTCTTCTCCTCTCTCTCTCTCTCTCTCTTTCTCCTCTCCTCCTCTCTCTCTCTCTCTCGTTCTCCTCTCCTCGGAGAGGAAGGGAGAGACTCTCCTCCTCTCTCTCTCTCCTCCTCTCTATCTCTCCTCTATCTCTCTCCTCCTCTCTCCTCTCTCTCTCTCTCTCCTCCCCCTCTCTCTAGGTTATTGGAGGGCAGTTGCCTCAGTGAGGGTGGATTCCTTCTACCTTTTGTTTTGCCGTTCTAACATCTACTTTCCTGCTGGAATAACCTTGAAATAATGGAACAGTTTCCTTGTGTTTAGACTGAATGTCTGTCTGCTGGGCTGCTAAAAGGGTTACCTGGGAACATCTGGATTGCGTTGCGTACATAAGTGAACCCCTGTTCAATGGACCAAAGCTTTTACTCAAGAAATAGAAGGGGTAGAAAACTACTCCAGGAACAATTGCTTCTGAAAACTCATCAAGACTGAGTCGTCAAAACAGTGCGACGCTAACATGCTTCCCCATAAACAACACTAGATAACCACACCACACACGCAAAGCAAAATTCAACATGAAATGATATAGTACATTTGTATTCTAGCAGAGATTTAGTGATATCCATTTACTACATTGTAGTTTTTTGCAAATGTCCTTAATTTTAATCCCCTGTATTCATTGAAATGGATGTTGTTTTCCATTTATAAATCATTAACAGTATGTATGTTTGGTATTGGGACCCAAAAATCATGTACAATGTGTCGGAGTTTCTGTTTGAATAATCTGTGCATTTCTACTTTCTTTTTTCAGTGCATTCCCAAAAGAAGAACCGGCAGACGTGTGTCCGGAAGAGCCTCATCTGTGCATTTGCAATGGCATTCATTATAAGCGTCATGCTCATTGCAGCCAATCAGATGCTGCGAAAAGGCATGGAATAGCCTTTCATCCAGAGCACTAATAGATTTTTGCTACTGGATGACAAACAAAACCAATGTAAAGTGAACAATATTCCACAAGGAGACTGAAGCCAGCAGCATGATCTGTCTTGACATTCAACTACACCTTTCTGGCAGGGACTCAAAAAGGGCTGTTTCAATGCTTTCATTGTATTTTTTTTTTTCCTAACGCAATAAAACTACAGGAGTTCTGAATTGTCACCCCAAACAGTCACAGTAAATGGTGCCATTTAAATGAAAAGTTTCCTTTGTTGCCAGTTGTAATGGCCTTTGGTGTTTTATATACATCAGCTCGGGGGGGGGTCCTGTCAGAAACGCTGGATTTATTGTTCTGTCTGAGAAATGGATTTCTACCACTCTGATCAACTTTAGTTTCAAATCAGATAAGGCTTTGGGCCATATTAGAGTAACTTGGACAGAAAAAAAATAAAACCCATTTTATGCCAGTTGCTTAATGACATCAACTGTAGCGTGTATCCTAATTAACCTCATCTGGGTGGAATGTAGGTCTTTAAGGCTTTTAAACAATAAATTAAGACTCTGCAGAAGTTTCAAAATGATATCTTCATTAATTAAACTTGCTAATTCATTGTTTGGGGAAATGCATTTTAATTCAGCTCAACAGACTGCTTTGCTCCACATGTTTTATGCGTAAAGTATTGTTTGCGTTTTATATTTAGTAAACATTGCTGCCAGGAGTTTTGTTCTTCTAAAACCAGTCACCTTGTCTAGTATTTAAAAACTGGCATCGTCCTCTTCAAGAGCCCCTGCAATCCAAAAGGAATTAAAACACGCTCAGCGCTCTGCAGGTTTAACAGCAAACTACAGCTATGGCCAAAAATCACGTTGAATTTTAGGATTGAGACAAAAAAAACTATATGAACATGCTTTAGATATTTTATTTAACATCATATTTAATCAAAGAAACTACAAAATGATATTGCAAAAGTCTACCAAAACCCATAATAGTTGTACAGTATTTCATGTTGGATTTTAAAATGTCAGTTTTTCATTAAGTATATGGAAAACTACAAAGCAGTATGCAATTCAAAATGCTAACATAACATTAATCAGCACATTTCATTTGACCTTATGAAGAAATATTTGTTAATTTTATCGGGGGGGGATGCAAAACTGGCCATAGCTGTAGGTTTGAATATAGATCTGCACTGCTTCTCTCTGTAACCATCTTGACCTGGCAGTGTAGCTTTGCCTCAATACCGTTACACGTTCCACCCAAGATTAGCAGTCAGTTTCGCTTTTTATAATATCCAAAATCCAAACAGATTATTGTTTTATTCTTTTAGGACTTTAACATAGTGCACTCAGTCCATCTAGTGACTGCACACTGATATTGCACTGGTGTTTTACTGAAAGAGAACTGCAGCTGCAACTTGCGAACCCTGGTGTGGGCAAAGGAGTTCACAACATATCTCAATTGGGGGGAGAAAAAAAACTATATATATATATATATATATATATATATAAAACAGCTATGCTCGCTAATTGGTAGATACATTAAAGATTATAGTGAGTGGATTATTCAGTGTGTTATTCTGTCCCCTTTCAGATGCACGGATAATAGAATTTCAGCTGAGACCTCCAAACTCATCTCTTTACTCTTCTACCTGCTAGCACAGTCACTGCTGGTTGCAAAGCATGGGTACCTCAGTGGGTGCAGAATTAGAAGCAGAAGATGAGCAAGAGCCTGAATAGTAAGATTTAGTTCTCTTTTTTTTTTTTCAAAATGACTTGATCCAGCACAAAACAAAAGTAGGCCATACTGAAAGGAACTAGCGTAAGGTGCACTTACTAAATTGTTTATGGTTAGGGAGGTGATTTGGTGAAATGGTAAGTGTACAGTATTTGACTATAAGGTAAAGCAGTCCTATTGAAACACAAAGAAGGTTCCCTCCCCCAGAAAGCCACCAGATGGCGGTGTCGGAGAGAGATTGAATCCAGTAGGAATAAAATTACTGGAAGAAACAATCACTGTCCAGACAGCTGTGCGGTCCTGTCATTTACTACATTTTACTGTGCGGTGTCTCAGTATTCTGGGCTCCAACTTAAGCTTTACAGAGGGAACTTCTGAACTCCTGTAAGAACCCTACTAGGTAATGTACACATTCTAACCACCTTTAGTTTTCTGCAGACTGCTTATATTTAATGCATGCAATTTTTGGAATACTGTATATACCCGCTATTGTATGATGTGCATTACGTGTATGCTGATGGTTATGTGTGTGCATGATACTGAATATTGTGAGCTCTTAATGCTTTCTGCTGAAATGAGACTGGCAGTCTGTGGGTGTGTTACAGTACTGGACTTGATGACTGGTGTGAAATACAAGCATCAGTGCATCACATCCACATGTAGCTCAAGCATCAAGCTGGACTCAACACAGAAATGTATTAAATTCACAAAAGTTTGTATATATTCACTAATAATCCCCTTGTAATAATAGCACCAGGTAAATAAGCAATGGTAAATCGTTTTTGGCAAGTACCCCTTTAATTTATGAATTTTACTGACTAAAATGCAACTAACATTGCAAAAGGTATGGTTATGTAAGCATGCCATCTATTGGTCATCATGAAAATAGCAATTCATGCAGTTTAATTCCCTCGCAGATTCACGATTTTCTGTATTTTCAGGTTTTAAACAATTTTTTTTAAAAAATAGGGAAGGTTGGGCAAATTATTTAAAGGGGACATTAGAATACTCGTATATTTATTTCATTGCAATGGTTTGCATAAAATGTAATGTACTGTAAAATAGTGAACTGTGAGCTTTCACTACTTTGAGTGACTTTGTAGAATCTGCGTGTGAAATTTGAACCCACGTACAGGAACTTTTAAAGATGTATGTGTTGTAATAATTTTTTTTTTTTTTTAAAGGAAAAGTAATAAATACTCGTGCCACATGTAACTGCTTCCCCAGTCAAGACATGCATCTCAGTTTGCTTTTGTATTAAACCCGTATCCTATAGCAATGATTTATTCACCTTTTCTTCCTAAGTGTAATGCTGAGAAGTATGGAGTGTTCAATAATGTGTGTG
>NC_054574.1:1231004-1249800 GCF_017654505.1 Polyodon spathula | reverse complement strand
AAGATTGTTTTAATAAAAAGGTTATATAATCAACATTGTATAATGTGCTGGTGAGATCACACCGAGAAAAAAACATACGCAGTACATCTTTTATGCAGTAAAAGAAACACATGCTAGCACAACAAAGGAGATTACTACTTAATGCACTACAAATAAATAAATACAGTCCTATATTAGGAACAGCCTACATACCTCTACCACCCTCTTCATTCATATTACAGTACAGTATTTACAAAAAAAAAAGCCCTGTAATTTAGCATCTGCAACGAATCTAAATTGAGGCATGGGTGATGGTTATACTTCCTAATATTCAGTGCTACTGTAAGAGTGCCTGTTCCAGAAATCCACTCAAAGCTATGCAGCCCTTATCTCATCAACACGATTAAATTAATACAATTACCTGTGCTTTTGTCTACCTGGATTGGTGTCTAACAGCTAAGGAGGAGGGTGCATATTTCAGCTTTGATGATTAAAAAGATTACCAGTTGAAATCTCTCCATTTTCCGGTGCCAGGCAGTTGTTACATTACATCAGCTCATGAGTACTATAAAAAGCAGTGCAATCATATGCTTTAGAGACGCCTATAAGTGTGAAACACTGAAATCTCTCCCAATGTCTTCTTGTCAAAACCTTGCCACAGAATTTTTGTATTATTGCATTTTTAACTAAGATAGGAAAAGTTAAAGTGTACCTTAGAGAAAAGTTAGAAAAATATAAATACTAGTATTTGATATCAATTTATTACCTCAAACTACCCCCAGAAGAAGCATTGGTAGCCCACAGCATTGCCAACACTAAAGATCTGGATTGCCTCTAGTCATGATGCAGTAGAACACAGGTTCTAATATGGTGCCCTGGCATTGCATGCGTAAACCAGGGGGTAGACATTCATTCATTAGCACACGCATGTCAAAACATGGAAATATGTCCGCTGTGGCAAAACTCAGCAATGAATGATTAAGGTTGTGCTACAATTACCATTAGCTGTTTCATTTTTATAACCTTGGTGCACACTGGTCCTTGTTTTTTAGATCGATTTAACAGATCCCCTCCCCCTGAAGGAGGGCTTTGATCCATCAGATTCCTTGATTGTATTTGAAGGCTAACATGGAAATTGAAAGCACAGGAATTGGTGAAGACATCCTATGAAATATTCATTGGGAAGGCAGATCGGCGATAGAGTGAATCATGCTCGATCCCAGCATTGTCTTGAATTTTTCATGCCATGCAACTTCTGTTTCACCCTGTACTTTTTTTTTCCTTTCATACACAGGACTTTTTTATATCTCCACTATTCAATTTTCTGGTCCAGTAATCACAGATGGGGTTAAAAAGCACTGACTCAGTATAAATGTGGGGTATGCTCCATTTCTCTACATTGCAGCTAGTCCATTATAATTCACTGCAAAAAAAAAAAAAAATCTCTCTTGTGCCAGTTTGTGCAAAATACCACTTCTCAGTCAGACTCCATCTCTCCTGTGGGTACCACCTCACAGCTTTTATAGAGAGGGGTCTGTCACCATTCCTGTTCACTTGCAGTCCACGTCGCCACTGTCCTCCCCCCATGCAGTCAGACATGCTAGCCTTCATTATTTAGGCTTGTTGTGGCTGAACAGAGTGGTAGACAAAGATTACACATGCAGTGTCTGCAGTCCACTGGGCACAGAGTAACATTTAACGTTTAATCACTTCCACCCTGCTGGGGTTCCAGCTCAGTCGGACTCTGACAGGTTTCTGCTGATGGCACACATTTCAATACAAAGGTCAGATTAGGTATAGTCGGCTGTGGGTCACTGGGTTAGCCAGTCCCTTACCTGCTGCATTAGTGGAAAAAAAAAACACATCTCAGACTGGCCTGCTCCATGTAGGAAGGTTGACTGTTACTATATCGCGTTGCAAAATAAAAGCAACTTCTGGTTTGTTTTTTTATTTCTAGTTAGCCCTGCTCACATACTGTTGAAGGGGTAACATGGTGTTGAGCACCCTGTTCCATTAGCCTCATTGTCATTTCATCTCAATTTCTTTTTTTTTTTTTTTACGTTTCCCTTAAAATGTTATATTTTATGCATTCTTGGTTGAGTGGTTCTCTGGGTTGAGTTCTATTCATTTTTTTCTCTGTATCTGCCTTTACCTGCAGGCCCCACCTACTCCAGCTCTCTCTATATGTACAGACTGTAGGTGGGGCTGGCACAGTTGAAAGGTGATGCTGTCAGATGATTTGGAATGAGGAAGGCTGGTCAGTCCCACACTTAGGATGGCTTAATGCATGTTTAAAGCCAGTAAAGACACATTAAAATGACATTTAACTAATGGCTTGAGATTAGAGGGGGTGCATGTTAACAATGCACCAGGCAGCCTCAGAGGTCTACTGTCCTGTGAATCCAATTTCAAGCGGATTCCGGTTATCTTTGAGCTTTCATTTAAACGACATTTTCTTCATTATCTTCTAGGCTTGTAGTCTTTCCATTGTCAAAAACACTGAAGATATCTGAAAGCAGAAACAAGGCTGAATGCAAAGTTTACCAGTGGATATTTTCTAAGGGTTGGGATTTACATATCTTTTCAATAACGATTATGTGAATGTCTTTAAAACCTATGGTAAGGGATTAATATGCAGCATAGGTTCGGTTGAGTCCCCTTGCAAATTTGTAGTTCACTAATGTTTGGAAAGCCATGTCTGATTTTAGAAATCAAAACATGCTTAAGAAAGAGATTATTAGACAGCAGATTTGAGTCAGGTCGTGTACACAAACAAGGTGAAATCTACGAGGTCAGAGTAGACAAGTTTTAGATGACTGTTTTGTCAACAGTGTTGACAGGTTCATTTCTCATGCTGAATTATTCATGTTGGAAACGCATGTGATTTAGCCCCTCTGCTGCAGCGGCTGGGAATCTCATTCTTGAACTTATATTTGACTTGCATTATCATTGATCTTTTGTCGCAGCCAGCTACAGGCAACATATTAGGAGGAAAAATGTTTGTGTAGTAATGGATTGGAACAACCGATCCTGAACAAAATAGGACAGTCTAATGAAGAATGAAGTATTTATCTGAGTTTGAGAAGCAATCTTTCTGCAAGTGGAGACACAATATTACATCACTTTGTCTTTATATCACAGGGAAACGAGTCCCTGTCTGTTTCAGAGAAGACATGAAATGCTTGCATTTTTATTGTCGAATAATGGGAAACGCTTAAACAACGAACATAGCTATTATTTACACCAGTGTCATATATCCAGGATGCTTCTAAACAATTCAAATGTCCCACAGTGCTTTCTATTTGTAAAAAAAAAGGACTTGAACATGTGGGCATCTCATCAAGGTAGTAAAATACCAGTCTGAATATTTTGTATTTAGGGTTCCAAGCAGCTTTTGGATGCAGCAAAGGACCCTATTGTGACTTAGCTAATTATACATGGTGTGGCGATCCTATTATATACTATGATGCTATAATCATACTCGTTGTAATGGCACATTTTCAGATTGGATGTTTCTTCAATCTGGAATGTTCAATTTAGATGAAGGCTCATTATAAACATAATAAGTGGACCAAGTTCTTTAAAAAGCATTTATGCTCTACAGCGTACAACAAAACCAAAAAATTTGGCAGTATGGTAATTTGCATTAATTAGTATTCTAACCGTGTACATATTTGTTATTTTCCATGTAATTATCTACCTTACAATACCTTTCTGGTTTATGCGTAATTACCTGCAATTCATTGCTGAGATAAATATTGTGACTACAAAATATTCCCTTTTTATTGCATCAGGTCACAGTGTATTGGTAATACATGCATCTCATAACGTAAGGGGCTGCCTCAGTTATTATAATGTGCAGTTCCTGTCTGGTGTCAGGATTGTGTTAAAACAGACATCTTATCCACCTCTTCGACCTTAACTTGCAGGTAACGTCTCACCAACATACTGTAGCAATGCTTCTAATTGATATACATGTTATCTTTTCTAAGCACAAGTTACACACTACAGTTCAATCACTAGAAATACGTGTAGTGTATTGCAGGATGTAATAGACCCTCTGTGATGCTCAAACCAATGATAATTAGAAATTCAGCTAATAAAGGCGAGCAGTGGAAAGGGTATGGAAGCTCATCTTAGTTACAGCACTTGTTTACAGGAACAGTCTCTATTATTTGTTGTCCTTGACCAGTTTAATTCGATTCTTCTCAAACCTGGGCTGTTATGCAGATTATTCCTGTTTTTTTGTTCCCATTAAAAGATGTAGCTCTCCAAAGGAAGTGCTCAGCTGATGCTGATTATCCTCTTAAAATATCTGGCAGGGTCTATTAACAAAGAAAGGGCAGTCTAGGGGTAATTGGTGTTGCTTTTATCGAAATGAGATTAGTGCTGGGATTATGGAGGGCCCGGACTGAAACGTTTTACTTCAACTGCCCTGGTAACCTTGCAAGGCCTCCTTTTGAAGTAATCTGATCCTACAGGTATATGTATTAACTATTAAGCTTACAAACAGTAAGGTGACAGATGGCACTTGTATTAGTTGCCTTGTAAGTGGAGCTGAACTATATTCCTAGATATATTCCTAGATATTTCCATTCAGAATCTAGTCATATTTTAGTACCTGGAAGTAACTGCAAAGTGGTGATATACATATAATTTTGCATGAATGGCAAATACAATTGCTTTTCTTTTTTAAGACGGATTTATTATCGAACAATTCACATTGTCTTAAATTACAATCATATTATAATTTGAATTGAAGATTGGAAATGAAACGACCAGCGATGTATAACTCAGTGCTACCAGCACATTTGCAATCATGCCTCGGATACTGGTATTGCTTACCCCTTCTGATGAGAGAAGGTATTATGTTAAGCTCTATATAGTAACTTGTTCAAATAGATCTGATCCTTTTTGTTCAGTGTTTACTGTGCTGTCCAGTTTACACTTGGTCTCTGCTAGTTACGTGATATCTTTTTATCTGAATGTGCACCATGCAATGAATTGGCATGTCAGCCCATTGAATTGTATGGAAAGGCAAGGGCTGGACAAGAACTGCAAAGCATAGGGTTTAAAGACATATTAATGCTCAGCTAAAAAGCAAGCTCTGCAGCCGAGTGGTAAGTACAGCTCTTACAGCGATGCCAGTATTAATAACTCATCCGTCGCTAAGATTCATTACAACTATAAAAAGGCACCTTGAAGTCTTAGTTTTTTTTTTTAACTCTCAGCTTGTGAATGGCTAAGCCTTAAATGTATTTTTTCATAGAATATTAAACATAATGGTTAGTGTTTAAGTTGAAACCTGATCAAATGTCTCAAGTACAAACCATTTCCCTTCGTATCCATTTGAAGAGTGTACAATATAGCTGACTACCAAGCTTATAACTACTAAATGCCTTCAGACACTAGTATAGTTTAATATAATATATCTTATAGTTTTATAGTTATAGTTTAATGTAATATATACCCAGCCATTGGCATTAAGCATGAACCAATAATTCAATTTGATTATCTGGAGGAAATTATATATTATTAAGGTTTTAATGACTTTGCTGTCCCTTGTGTAAACCCATCCTGAGTTGAGGATGCTTTTAATCACTGCGCTTGGCTAACAGTTTTACTGACCAGAATGCAAATGTCGTTCAAGAGAAGTACAGGCTGTGGGCTCCCTTCTGAAAGTGATTTCTCTGTGTTATGTACAAGTTGGTTACTGCTGTGAATTCTTACAGATTCTGGTGAATTGATCCTCACCCCCCTAAGACATTGATTCGGGTAAATACAGCTACTGATATATAAACCACACAGATGAAACAGAAAACCAAGAAACAAAGTTTAAATCTTTATGATATGTTTATGCACTGTATCTCTGCCTTAATATAAGGCAACGTTTTGAATTACCGCTACCGTGATAGTTAAAAATTATTCAGCACACCAGGACATGGTGCTTGAGAACTGGAAATTATTCTTACTGTTTTAAGACTCAGCAAGTCTTCATTTCTGTATCACAGGAGTTTGGCAAATTGTGTTTATATGGGAGGTGGGAGGAAAGCAATAACTAAAACACTGGAACATTTTGAAACGTGTACCCCTGCATTTGAGATGTCGTCACGTCTAAGCCATAGAGGAAATTACCAACACCAGAAACCACCATGCTCGTTCTGATTCGCCCAGACAGGTGGCATTGAACTGTATGCGTGTGTACGAACTTATGAGACACGTTTGAACGACCCCGCCAACCTGTAAATGAGGAGATTCAAGGTTATCACAATGCCGTGCAAACCTTCCAAGATTTAAAAAACGCAACACTAGCTGGGTTAAGCAGTGCGGTTTACTCTGCATCCACAATCTGCATCTCCAAACACACAAGGGACTCAATAGAGGAGTAGATGATAGAACGAGTAAAGCACTGAATCTGCTGCTTTATTAAAAACAACTTAGAATTCGTAATGTACACTGTCTGATATGAATGCCTTTAACACAAGTTGTATATATTGTCACGCCTAGCTGTCCGCTGTGTGTGAAACTCAGACTATGCAAACCACTTCAGTCACTGGCATGCCTCCAAAAGCAACATAAGCTGTTAAACTCTGGTACTTGTCAGTCTGCTCCACATAAATCACAACAATTGTTTGACTAAAAATATTCATCTTGTCAGTGTGGATTATGGGAGATTTCTACCTGCTGTTGTAAAGGGGCAGTGTTGTGTGATGCAGTGCCGTTATGGATTATGTCCCCGCTTGGACCCCAGAAGCTCAGGAAGTAGAGTACCTGGTGCAATGCATTAAGATAGATTCTCACATATCAACATCCGCTTGGAGGAGATTTAGGTCAATGTGACAGGTAGCCATGATTCATTGAATGTATTCTTGTTACAAACCTTGGCAACTTTAACAGCTGTTGAAGTCAGAGCAAGCTTAGTGACATCCCAATGTTACTTAAAGTATTTATGACTAACATAACTGATAATCTTTTACCTGCTGTATTTTCAAGCTGTGATCTGAACTGACACTCATTCTTAGAGGCAGGGAAACCTTATATTACAGTATATTCGGATATGAAGTGAATAGTAGCTGGACTTGAATTAAGAAAAAAATAAATACAGAAAGCCTTACAAACAGAAAGAATAAGCTTATAGCTGTACTTTATGGTATGCCGTTTAAAGCACTATGATGCAATCTCGGCCTTACACAGAGTGTAAATGAAGTTCCGTTAGAGAATCGCATCTAAACTGATTCTTAGCCCCACACTGTGTCTCAGAATGTCATAGTTCTATAATGGAATTTCATCTCAGTTTATACCTGCTCTTGGCCTTGTTCTAAGTGTCCATATGCCATGATGGAATTCCATCTGAACGCAGATGGATTCCTATCAGAAATCTGTAATGGAATCTCAAGCTGTTATTGTACCAAGGCTACTCTGAAGTTGATTCAATTGAAAAAAATACTGAGCTTCTTTACAACCCCATAAATTTAATCGGGGTGGAATAACTCTGTAGCCAATCAATGGTTTATTAATGTTTAATTGTATGACAGAGAAATAACACAGACCCTGAAGCAGCTTGCTACTTCATAATGCACACAACATGAACAGCTAATTGTGAAAACTACCTGTATGTATTCCTAATAAGATCACAGACATGACTGTAACTCCTCACTTAAGTCGTCTATTTTCATTTACAATTGAAGCAAACATAATATGTGAATTGGTGCCGGCCAAAACATTTGTTTAAATAACTCCTGACATTTTTTAATAATCTAAATCCTCTACAGTATTTTGATCCTGTCAGACATGCATTTTGATTTCCCCTTGGCCTAGTACTTGTGGGAAGGTAATGTGTTTCAGTGCCACCAGTCTGCACTATACATGTCTATTTAATGACGGGACTGACAAACTGAAGCACACAGATATTTTTAAGAGAATGAAAGCTGCTTATCTCTGTAATTCACTGGGGTAAGTAAAATGGTCCACTGCCTTTATCCTAAAGTAATTAATGGTCTGCTGTATGATTGAATACTTTAAAAGATCATAACTGGCACTGGGAGGAATGCAGCAAAAAACAGAGGCTTAATATTTTATGCTCCGTGAATAACTATTTCATGAATAGCAATCACACACCGTTGTCAGAAACATTAGACTGGCCAATGGGATTTATCACATGCAGTACTAGAAGATCACTGCAGTAAGGAGTTTTCACCAATATAAAAAAAAAAAAGATGCTTTGAGTTTACCTTCTTCTCCCCAACTTCCAACTCCTTTTCAGCCACGCCAGGGGGGTTGGCTGTTGACATTTCAAGGTCGCAGCAACTCCAAAGGCAAGGCTGCGCGAAAACCAAACAAGCGATTTATGCTTATGTTATCGGTTTTATTTTATCGTCCAATGAGACTGCGTAGGAAGACTTTCAAAAAATTAATGCCAGTCTTTAATACTTTCCCTCAAACCAGCTGTCAGGCTAGGGACAGGCAGGTCCCCACTAATCAAATTTCAGGTACAATATGAGAGCAGTAGCCTCACCAGTTTGTGCTTCTGGTTTAAATATAAACACACCTGGCAGTTTCGGCTGCAGTAAATATCAAGTCAACAAAGTAGGAGACATGATAGAATCTGGCCTGCCATTAAACCCCATTCACAATGTTGGGGCGCAGATTTATTTTCATTAAGAAATTGTAACCATATGGAAACAACAGAAAACACTGATGGGATGTTAATTACTTGCCCTTGGGCTTCGAGGAAGTCTTTAAAACAAATTTAGCAAGATAATTGTGGCAATATCTTTTATTACCAGTGTAATGATAATGGAGCATGCAGAAACCCTTCATTCCTGAAGAACATGGATCATAAACGCATTTTTATATTTGTGTTCATTATTTACTTGAGGAATGCAACAATTTCACTTTCTCATTCAGCATGTTTGGGGAGTGGAATTTTGTTATTTCTTATTGTCTCTTTTTGAGGTTATTTTCTGGTAATTGCATCAATAGCCTTTTCTTCTTGACTTGGATTCACCATGCTAAATTAAAAATGTGTAACTGTATCCAGTTATTCTTTTCACTTGTACAATTTTTATCCTCTGAATACTCAGCTTAAGCCATCTTTCTTTGCCTGTGGCTCTAATGGGATTTTAAAAAATATATTAAAAAATCTTTTGGAGTAGAAGAAATGAAACCAAAAGCTTTAGTCCTGTTCTCCTTTATTAAATTAGCATAGCGCTTTTTGTATTGCAAACCTCAATGTCATAGTAGATCTTACATATTCAATTTAATTTGGCCTACACATATGCTGTCAAATTCTATAGACAGATTTGTATCGAGGGAACACAGTTACTGTTTTTAAGTGAGAGACGACTCCTGACTGTTTTTTGTATTAAATTAAGCCACAGTACGTCCAACATTATTTTGCAACATCTAAAAGGGTAAGTAATGTCGCTACAACTGTTTAAATAACGTACCTGTAATTTTCCAATTCATTGTTAACATCCTGACAACTTTTTACACTTAGAAATTTAGTCTGTTTCAAAGCTCTTTTCAAAATGACCGCTCTAGTGCACTGGGGTTTGAGATCTGTCCTCTAAATCACTGAAGGAAGAGCGATTAAAAAGAAAGTCTTCTGGCTTTTCTGAACCGCACCACATGATGGATCGTTTTTGCTGTGCTACCTGTTTGACAATGCAGGCAATAATCCTTACACTGTCAGTGCACTAGAGCTGACATTTTGAAAGGAGCTTTGAAACAGACTGTAAAGTTATAAGAGTAAGATGTTAAGAATGAAGAGAAAAATGTAAACAGTTGTAACAGTTGTAGCAACACATGGGGACGTGTAACGCTATATATTTGCTGTAGGTCAGCACATCAAACCTGTACCCTTTCATTCTCCTCCTTGTGGATGTTAAAATATTTAAATTAGTTAGTTGGTATTTTTTCTGATGCACAGTAAAGCCACTAGGGGCTGTGTTGCAGAGACAGGTAAATAGTTATGTATCAGTTGAACTTAGAAAAGAGACATGTTTGTAAGCCATGAGGCTCAGAGGTGCTTTAAACTAGGTTTAAAAAATAACCAGGATGTGGTGACTGAAACAGAAAATGATATGGAAAGTGATTCTAAATACCAAAAATACATTAGTTAAGATAATTGTGGTACTGCAGGCTTGTACCTGGTTGTTTTTTAAGCAGCCTCTTCCTGATAACAGAGACCAATAAAACAATGAATTACACAGCGAGAGTTGCTTTTAAAAATTCTCATAAATCTGATTGCACTCCAGTGCTTTCTGCACACCAATCGACCCAATAAATTCCTTCTAATGTCTGGCAATTTACCAGGTGGTGCCTTTAACATAATTGTAAACTCGACACTAAACCAAACTAGGGCTTGCTTAATCTGCAGTAAGCAAAATATAAAGTGATTTTTTTTTTCTCCCTATGCCTACATCTTCCCATTTCCTTTTAAAGCCCAGTGCTTCCTCTGTTGGTGTTGACTGCCATTGGAGACAAGATCTTGAATGGTAGTGCAAGGGAAGCCCAAGGACTCTGATGGACATCTTGTTTCTTACCATTACAAAATAAACTGATTTCTTTAGCCCCCTGAAAACTGTATTGATCCAGGGTGCTTTCTCTCCACCAACCAATCAATACAGGCCAGTATAAAGTTGTGATGGATGGGTTCTGTATTGAGTGCTTTGCCAAGCTCATACTTTAAAATGGATGACTTTTGCAAACTGCCGCCAGTGTATTTAAATATTAATTTTCATCACAATGTTATGATTCCTGTTGGGTATGTTTTATATATATATATATATATATATATATATATATATATATATATATATATATATATATATATATATATATATATATATATATGTGTGTGTGTGTGTGTACAGCATCACAGTAAAGCAGGGCTTTGTGTCTACCTAATTTTAAAACTGTTTTGTGGAGCAACAACCAAATTTCATAAAAGGAAACGTCCCACACAGCAAAATAATCAAAAACTTTTTTTGAAATTTACTACGCCATTAAAGTTGTTGTATTGAACAAATAAATCCATAATCTTTCATGTTTCATGACATAGGTCTCAATTTTGCAGTTTTGAAAGAAATACTTTTTAAATTTTACTACACTAACTTTTGATTAGTACTACGCTGGGTTAAACGAATCTCTGGGTTAAACGAATCTCAGGGTTAAACGAATCTCTGGGTTAAACGAATCTCGGGGGGTGAAATTGTTTTTACCCCTAAATTTTGAATGAACCCTCCTGAAGAGGTTTGTTTTTAGCTTTCCTATGATGAGTGTTTTAAGTTATGAATGAAATACCAGCTTACCCACATTATCCTGAAAACAATTACTAATTTAAAAAGTAAAATGCATTACAGTAGTCTCCGTCTAAGAGACCATCCCTCGGGAAGCAAGTCAAATGCTCCTTAAGTGTTCTTTAAGACAGAGCTGACCACATCACATAATATGAATCAGTAAATAAATACATATTTATTATTTGCCATGACGCACGTGCATCAACATATGAAACGAACAGAATAAGAGAAAAGCAATAGACAAACTAATGTTAATAAACTAACTGTCAAACACTGCACCCCTACACACGTTAAAAAATGCAGCAGCAGCTCTAGATTCATTATTTAACAGAATGGCGAAGCAACTCGCCAGAACAGTAAACACCAAATTGCTTGGCGACTTGTGTCTGATTCAAGTTTTTTTCAGGAGCCATTTCCAAATTTTTGTAGCAAGAGAAACAACGGCTCATTTCACTGTTTGTTTAATATGCCATAGCGATGAGGTGCACTCGTGGAAATCAAAATACAAAACGAGGCAATGATATGAGGGTGGCTCTGGAAAGATTGAATAAACTAATCAGTGTGTCTGGCCAAGTCACATTTGAAAAGATTGAAAAAACCAATTGAATTTAAGTTTGATGATGATGATGATGATGATGATGATGATGATGATGATGATGATGATGATGATGATGATGATGATGGTGATGTCTACAAAACAGTACTGTAGCTGTTGTGAATGAATTGCTAGCGATGCCAAAAATGTGTTCTTTTAAGCAAAGTTCCTGTTCCTTTAGGCTGAGCATTTACAATGGGAAAAATCTGTTTCACCACAAGGGTGTTCTCTTAGGCAAAGTGTCCTCTTAGAAGTGTTCCTATATGCGGAGATGACAGTACTGTATTTATTTTCAAAATAAAAATCAGATTTTATCCAGTGTACAAAAACTAATTTACTCATCCCTCACAAAACCTTTATATGAGAACAAACACACTGCAGACAAGATAAAACAAGCTTGTATCAACAATAAACCAGTCTTGAAGAAATATGCAGGCTGTATAATCAGTTTTTTTTATGCCACCATTTTTATAATTTAAAATCCTCACTCTTTGAGAACTATAAAGTGTCTTGCCACAGCACTTGAAACTTAAGAGAAGCCTCACAAGACTGATGGTTATAAAGCTCCTGCCACAGAAAAAAATGTATTGCAATGAAGTACAGCCTCATATTTCTTGTAATGAGTCATTCTAAAGCCAAAACAAATAAACAGGGACCTGTTCCTGTCACTGTTTTGGGAGTCTCGTCTGGGCTGTAAATTGAAACGCGCTACCCAATTTAATCTTGCTGCTAGAAGGAAGCCATCAAGCAAGGTTTACATGACAATATGTATCTGATTGCTCCTCACGACAGCAGTGCTAAAAGAGAAAAAAAAGATGAAATAACAGGAAGGTATGGGAGTTCAGATAAGAGCACTATTGATTTTGTACAGAATGTGAAGCATTAGTCCCGCTCCACACTTTGAAAGAGTTCTTTCATTCATTCCTGTTTGTCACACACACACAAGCAGCGGGGACCTTGAGTTCACCCTCTCCTTTGATATTTTCACTCCTTCTAACCCAGGCTGTTGTTTTCTTGGAGAAACAACCAATCAATAGATAGTATTGCCCAACTAGAGCAACACTCTCTATATCTGCAGTATTGTGTTATTACCATCTGTCTCTAAAACTGACTTTACCTGGCTTTGAGCTTGACTACAGAATCTTACATTCTGTACAGTCTTCCTCGTTCTATTCAAATCATGTGAGACTGTGATTATTTAAACGGTGTCTACCCCACCCACACTGCATATCTATAGACAGAGAGAGTAGCTGGGGCTGGCAGAGTTGAAAGGTCACACTGTCACATGATTTGAATGGAATGAGGAAAACTGTTCAGTGCTGGCATGTGCTAAATTAAGTTATATCACTTGAGGGAGTCTTAAAAACAGAACTAGCATGAATGTGTTTATGAACTCGGACAATTATTTTATTTACAATTATTTTTGTTATGAGACGCTTGCACAGCACACAGAGTGGCATTGTTTAAGGGAAACAAAATATCACATGATGTAGAAGGCACGTGAGATAGGTTTGGATAATTAAGAGCAACTCAAAGTAGAAATAAAGTATAATCGACTTGAGTATAAACTAAAAATCGCTGCATTTAAAAATATATGTATAGTGAGAGAATAAGGTTAACACCCTTTTCTCTTTGATCAGCTGAAAGACTATCAAATATAAGTCCTTGTCCTGCCAAGCCAAGTTAAAAAGCTGCATTACACCTAAACCTGCAGCCATTTGAACCAAAAGCTTGCTTTTCTTTGATGTGAATTTGCTACAATATTATTTCTTACTGGGCCGCTAGCATTGAGAAACAGAAAGTACATATTAAAAGAGTTCATTTTGACCTGAGCCAGAAATCTGTCTTGAGTTTTACAGCAGTTGGCTTGTGAACTTATTTCTAGCATCTCAGACTCAAGAGGGACATTTGGAGGTGAAGTAGTGTTTTACATTATGATATTATTGTCCTTTAACTATGATGTGTCATTTGCTAGTAAGCAGCTGCTCTTGCCAGTAGCAATTGGCAACTGTGAGTAACAGTTGAGACAGCACAGCTAAGGTATCACAAAGCCAGTGTGCTAATTAAGGTTTTCAATTACTTGGTTTAAAAAATCTGATTTAAAACACTACAAGGAAAATGTAATGGTAATGGTAAATGTAAAGCCACATCTAAATGAAGCGTCTGTATCAACTGAGGTGAGTTCTACAGTGTAGACTTGGCCTTGGTATTCATTTTTCACCAGATGGATTTACAATTACCGCTGTACCAGTGCATAACATGGAGTGCTGTACCCTATACTGTATAAATGTGAAATGCTTTTTAGCAGTACACCAGTTTGTGGAAATATAGCATGAATCAATATCTTAGTCACCATAGAAACCAAACAAAAACCACTAGCACATGCCGGTCTCATTCAATTCACAATTAATATGTGTTAATGGGCTCATAAGAATGAAAAGCTTAGAGAATGCTATAGTGTGCTGTATAGCCTTTGTAAAGTAGAAACCAGTACTGATGTAATGGACATTCATGTGTACATTTAGCAATGACACATCTCTGTGCAATTTATTTATTTTGGTTTCATGCATTCAATAAAGAACAAGTTACATTTTCTGAATTTTGTATTGTTTGCAGAAGAACTACCCCCCACCTCCCCACCCATCACACACTATTGATTAAACTGTTCAAAGTAGTAGCATACAGTATTATTTCAATTCTATCGCAATGATGTACTCTATTAAAATAACTGTCCGTTACAATGTCAATTACAGTACGTAGCATTGTCTTATGTGTGCTCATCCAAAACCCAATCTAATACTACAATATCATAACCGTTCACTGCTGTCCAATAGTAAAAAACTGACAGGCGTATTTTCTAATCTGACAGCTAATCTGTCCAAGAATATTCTGACAAATGAATACATTACTGATGCTCCTGCGTTGATCTCCACACCAGCTTGTCTGGCCGCTCTAGCCGGAGATGTGAAGACCATTTATATTTCTCTCCCGGGCTCTACAGAATGACATTCTGAAATTCTGCTGCTGTCTTGAAAATCGGTTCTAATAACGTGAAGGTCATTGAAGCGATTATGTTCCTGCTGTTTGTGTTTGTGAACCATGCATTGCTCACTGCATATTGACATTAAAGCATTGGAAGGGATTCCATGCATCCTGACATAATTGGTTTCTTTTTAATAATTGTACACATTATATATCATTAAGTTTATTCTATGTTCAAAGCTAACAGCTAAGTAAGTAATTCCACATTCCTAATTAGAGGGCTGTAGTTGGAAGTATATACTTCCCAAGTGATTTGTAAATAACAAGCCTAGGTGAAGAAAGTAGCACCTGACTCCTGCTGACACTAAACATGTGCTGTACTGTTATTTTATTTTATTTTTCCTAGAGGCAAGAGACGAATATTTCAGTTAATTTACAAACAGTTTGTAAATTTCAGTCGTTCACAGCTGGTTTTTGGTGCATGAAAAAGCTTCCCACAGAGCCCTTCTAGCTGCATGTTTGCAATCACCACTGTCAAGACTATTCTATCAATTACTGTCAAACATATTGAAGACGTTGATAAAGGCATCTGGTCGGAACGTCTGTCAAGGAACTAATTTGTTTCCCTGAACATGGAGTGTGTATAACATGTCTCCAACATAGCCCTCAACACGTTGTATATATGTTTGTTTTTTTTTCCTTTATTAACAGTTAGGTCGCTCTATAAATATTTGTGGCAGACGGCATTCCGAATATGAACAAAATGAGAATTCTATTTGGCTTTCGTGCTGCACAAGGGTCTTCTAAATTAGATGAACTCGTGACAGGGTTAACTGAGCAGGGGTTTTGACAGCACACGTACAGTAACACAGCAGTGTAGCCCACTCAGGAACATTTGCCTTCTGATTGAATTCTCACACTCCCTCTGCTGGACACAGCAGAACAGCCGTTGCTTATGACATCCTTGCTTTGCCACTCTTTTATTACATTGCAATCAATGTGATTCCACCTCTTAAAAGGACCCCTACACTGCGTGTTGAATGTTAAACAGCATGGGCAAAGCTGCCAAGGTTGAAAGGGTCTTATGAACGATTCAAGGCATTTAGCTTAAGTCAATCAAAAATATGACTGGGTAAGTACATACTACTAAAACAAGCAATGCTACTGTCTTTGATTTAATATATTTAAAAATCAATGGTGAACATTTTATCCCACCAAGGTGTACTGTAGCCATCTCAGAGCTTTGACTATCAGCATGCTCAGAATGAAACCTTTGTAGTTTTGTACAACCATTCTTATTGCTCATTCATTCTAAACAAAAAAAAAAAGGGAAAAGTTTTCATGCTCTGTTTGTCTTGTTTTCCCATATCGGAGAGGCATGAGCTATCATTGCCTATATTATCAAAACAGGACTGGTGTAGAAACAATGTCTAGAAAATAGGACCGACTTGTTTTCTGTGCAGAATCGTGGCATTCTAGTCACTCAGATTGCTCCCTGCGCTAATGTTAGCCTGCATATAAGTGCCATGGTGGATATTGGACAACCTTTTTAATTAAAAGATGTAATAGTGTCTGTTGGTCAATAAAAAGATACAAATACAAATCTAATGAACAGATATTTGGTGTTAGACAAGCAACTTCAGTATAACCCTTTACATGATCTCGTTTTAAATCTCTCATGATAGACTATTTTATTAAGTAATTGGTGCTTTGGCTGGATAAAGTAAAGGTCATTTTGATGCGGTGGGTATAAATGTATTTTAAAATGAATAAATCTTCAGTTTCCGATTCAGCAAATTGTCCCTGGTTATCATTTATCCCAGAAGAGTGTTCAATTGCTGGTCTCAGCAGTTCCTTAAATCTGTTGTCCGCTGCAATTTTCACACACTCTGGGTCATTCAAACCTTTTCAAATAAGTACTTAGTTGTGATGCAGTATGCAGAGAACTGATAGCATTAACCCATATAAAGTGTCGCTAGAAAGAGCTGCCAATGCATCTTGATTCGGCGGCCCGTAACAGTGGTTCTTAAATTAAAAAGCAGTTCTGAAATTTGGTGTTCCTGTCGGGTGGTATAAAAAGGCATTCTGTGATACATAATAAAATTATTTTAGTCAGGAACAGCGTTTAGGGGAATTCTAGCAATGACCAGCGATGTTTTTTGCTGGTCAGTTTGTGGTTTGCTGCTTTTCCACTGGTCATAATAATTCAGGAGAATTGAAAACCTGATTGAGCTGGTCAGTGAAAAAAAAAAAAAAAATCCCTTTACTGCAGAGTTTTAAAGTCAAATACTATTTATTTGTAAACCTTGTCTAGGGTGTTATATATACCAGCTGTGTACCCAGTAAGAGGCTAATAAAACACTTGACTCTTCAAGTAGGAATTAATTTTCAGCAGTGAATGCATGATTTATTTCTAACAATGCGATATGCAAACATAATGTATGCATGCTAAATAAATAATTAAATAAATAAAAAGAAATGGTGTTAAATTCTAGTGGCACTATAGGAAAAGCATAGTGCGCATTACAGTGGAAGTATGTTGAACAGCATTTCTGACACAACACTAACATTACCTATCATCCACAACTGCTGTACTAACACCCACATACACACGTGACAGCTTTATTTTACTTTGCTGATGCAATGAATCTTCCATAATCGGCCTGGGCTTCAGAACATTATTCAATCTCAATTCGAGATGATAGCCGGCTTTACTGAGGTTATGTCCTGTAGCCCTTTCAAAGTAATTGTTCATTTATAAAAGTGGAAGCTATAGCAGGAAAGAAGAATGTAACCTTTGCCCAGTGATAACCTCGTTCCAAAAAGAAAATCTCTTGAAAAATGATCCTCTTTCTGCTGGAGAGCAATAGCATGGCAGTTGGTTTGGATGAACGTTTCTAAGGTTTGCACAATCTGTTCCCCACAAGGGTACATTCAGAATATACAGCATCAAATGCTGGTTAACAGTTTGTTCAGTAAAAAAGGCTTTGGCAGCATCCACAGCTCCAGCAGTATCTACACCCAAACTGAGCCTCTATAAGGGGCTGGACTCATTCCAGTTTTAGGTTGTTGTTTCTCTATGGCTGAAAACCATAGTTGGGGTATAACTCTGGTCTGCCACGGTGTAGAACCGGGTCTTATTCTAGAATATTCTTTAACTATTTAATTAGGTTTTTAATTACATTTTCCGTACAAAGGACTTCATCAGTTTGCTTAGGGTTTCATGGACTATCACCAGAGCTGACAAAATTTAAACATGTAAAATTTATTGGCTGTAGGTTTAGATAAACTGAAACAGGTTGTTCAATAACAGTTTATAAAATCTGGCTAAGAATGCGTTACGATTATTTGGCTTAAAGGAAAAATACTCCAGGATCAGTTTCCGCACAGAAATGTTGCAGCTGTCTGTAGATAGTCCTGGTGCCTTTTTCAGTGGACGAACCGATAACTTGTGCACCAGACACATAAAGACATGTCCTTAGCACATCCCTAAGTTATCAAAAGTGTCAAAGTCTGGTGTTAACATTCAACACCCCTGTGGTTAAAAACACACAGGCACAATGAACCCATAAAACACACAAGAGCCTCCTTGACAGGTGTGCCCGTGGCAATCTGCATGGCAGGTAGGATTTTTTTACTGGGAATCAGGCATCTGTGTATTGTGCACATTTTATAGCTGCAGCAGTAGCGTTTTATTTTCATGAAACAGCTTTTACATCAGGGGCGGAAATAGTTTCATGTGAAAGAAAAGGACATTTTCATTAATGGAAATTGAAAACAACTTTAGTAGGATGTTCAGATCATTTATTGCTGTTTTTATTTTTTTTTTTAATCAATTATGCCACGGCGCTACAGAATTAGACTGAACTCAATTCCACAGTGCAACAGCATACGCTTTCAAAGCGAGAATAGATTATATCGGGGGAAATATGTTTTT
>NC_054574.1:1183504-1230504 GCF_017654505.1 Polyodon spathula | reverse complement strand
GATAACTGCTACTCAGAAAGAAAGTCAGAGTTCACAGCTATAATCAACTACACAAGCCAAATGTTGAGTTGGAAATTATGCTTCTGTTATCTTAAGATGTATTTCTTAAAGTAAGAGTTTTATATTCTTCTTATTATTAAATATACATTTTTAAATGTTCAACTGTACAATTCCAAAGTATCTTATTGCCTATTACAAAAGGTGATAGATTTTGTTATCAGTTATCATAGTTTCTGCTGTTTGCTACTTTACTAACCATATAAAGTTTAGCAGCATTATAATTTAAATGTAATCCTAAAAAAAAAATGGGATGCATGTTGGCTAACAGCTGCCATTATCCTTTCAATTGTTTATTAATATTGTGACTAATCTTATACAGTAGAAACGCTTACTGAAAACTGTAACAGCGGATTGGAAGAATGGAATAGGATACATTGAAGTGATCTTTATCCATAAGCGGTAATGGATTCAAAATAGGGATTTTGCAATGTATTGTCACCTGACCACTGCACAGCTAAAGATACACCTGTCACCTCCTTTTTGAAACAGCTAAATGTATTGCAACAGCGCCCTCATGCTTCTTTCAGCTGCAAGCACAGTGCAGACAAAAAACACAAAACATGCTAAATCCAATCCAACAATCTGGCCAAGAACCAGGATTTTTACACTTAAAAGGTAACTGTGATTCATTCAGTCAGATTGGGAATCATTTCTAATGACCAGCAAATCTTACTCCTGTGCTGCAGCTGGAATCTGCAAGACAGTCTTACAATGCCTCATTTGTTACCAAATTAAATGAATGTGGGGGGGGGGGGGTTTGGGGTGTCTACTTTTAAAATATTATGTAAAGTACCACTAGACTTAAACACCGACTCTGTACCAATGAACATTTTTCTTAAGGCAAATAAACCCAAATGTATTTCTAAACCTGTATATACTCCACACATGTTCTTGGACACACTCTTCAAATGAAAAGTACAATGCAAGCCGGTTCATACAGAGAATGGGTGATAAAGTATTTTCCATGCAGGCTTAGTATGCCTGCAGGGTTCAAAACAGTAAAGGATTTCATAGTCAAGGTCTGAGGGGGGCAAAGATTTCAAACATCCGCCCCATTAATGTCACATTCAACTTCCCCTACTCAGCACCGGTTCCTAATTAAACACAGGTGTGCTTTCTTGTTGCAGGTGGGATAGATTATTTTTTAAATGGGAGTTCTGAACTTTCCTCAGCACTACAGGTAGATTTCACATTTATATTAATAGTCTACTCACTTGGCACATATGTCACTTTAATTATGTACCAGGTTCCTCTGTCTTTCCTCTCTCATGTGTCTGTACGCATGCATAAGCATCAAATATACAGCAGCTATAAATAGAAAGCGACAGAAAGAACCTGTATTACAAATAAATAAATTTAAAAATCACACTGTATATTCAAAATAAACAACTGTGCCTAGTGTAAGAAGCTCTAGAGCACAATGTTACCTGCTGGTTAATATATGTTCACTTTCCAAGTTGAATTAATAACACAGAAACATTGTCCCATTTCTTGTCTTGACGTATGTACCCCACTTAAAGTGGCTCTCTTCATTTTACATGAGACACAGTTTAAATAATAAATATAGGACAGCTATCTGATCCACTTGCCTCCACAGCTTCCAGATCTCATCAAACTGTCTCTCTCTGCCAACAGCAGCACTGTGTTTGGCCAATACCATCGCTGCAGGGAAGTTTATAATGCTGTGCACAGCTTAATTCGATTGACTTGCTTGTATCACCAGAAACTGAAGAAAGACACAAGTGTTGGAGAACCAGTGAAACATATCTGCCTTTACCCTGGCAATAGAGTGTATGAACAGCTAGGACTGGGTACATGAGACAAGACGCTGTGTTTTAGATTTGTTCTGGAAGGACACATGACCATTCCTCTGTGATCAGGGTCTGATATCTGCAATCTAAAACATGAACCAGGAGACACATTTTGACAGTATTCCTCATGAAAGAAAAGCAGTAATATTTGCAGTCACAGATTCAGAAGCATCTGCCAACTATTTGGTTTATATAAAAGTCTTCAAGACCGGCCGTCTTACCCAAACACGCTATTTGCAGTGTGTACTACATATTGTAGGTTTCTTTTTGGTAATCCATACACTGCATGGCTCACTGAGATATACACTATGGCTCTTGTAAAGTATTCCACTTACTGGCAATCTGTTAAAGCAAGTACAGGCAACAAAGTGACATGTTTACTAAGCAGAAAGCTACTGAAGCTGTCTATCAGTAATCTGCTCTAATAATGTAACACCTTTTTATTTGTGCGGGGAGGGGGGGGCCCCCTCCATGAACTCCCTCGTAACCAGTGTGGCTCATTTAGCCTCCCCAGTTCATCTCTGTTATAGAAGCACTACTTTCTTCACCATTTGCCTGCACTAACATCCACTCCTCACACACACACACACACACACACCACACACAGACCAGAACACGGAGACAGACACAATGGCTGGCTACAGTGACAGCTTCTCGCCGTCACGCCCCTGTTCCATGTGCACGTCGGAGCCATGGTTGTCAATCTAGGAGCTGAATGACTGCCGAGATGACAGCGCCCCAGATTCTCTCGTCAGCTGAAGCGACTAGGTGACCTTTTCCAGCCTCAGCAGCTGCCTGCTTCTTCATTCCATCAGGCAAGAAAACAAGTCCCTCTGGGTAACTACTCTCGTTTGGTACTGATTGCAAGTCACCATAATCACCATTTATTAGCAGCGCTCGCCCCTGTCGTGTCGGGTAGTGTAAGTAGCATATTTAAGTGATTATACAATTAGTGCTATTAACACATTACTAGTAGGAATGTCATGGAATGCCAGTCACAGCACTCTGACTTCAAACCGAGGGCACGTTTTAGGTAATTGTAAGGTATGCAGCAGTCATTCCAAAAACGAAACATTTTAAGGCTGGGTTTAATTACACTAATATGCATGAGCTCTCTTTAATGCATGTGTCACCACATCCCCATTAGCACAACGCAATGACACCACAGACATGGCCAGAAGTTAAACACATTTTACTGGATGATATACTTTTCAACATGGCTTTTCTTATGTAAATAAAGTTGTGTATCAACTAATGCAACTTGCAATTTTGAGAATTTTGAGAAAAAGAATGTAAGGTTTACCATTTAAGCAATTTTCACACGAGATAATTTCATTCTCATCGTGGACTGAATGAGTGGATTACCTTACCGCAAGGAATGCAATCCAAGGTCGCTTACACCTGCTTCAATTGTTTGTTTCTCATTTTGTAACAGGAAACCATCAACAATTTGAAGTTAATTTAAAAAAATATATATGTTGTGCTGTCTCTGATGCAGGATCCTGGAAAAATTATACAAGCCCAATACAGCAGCAACAGGGTTACATTTTGAAAGCATGCATATTTCATTAAAAAACCACATATAAAATTATATATAATTACATGTATATGTTCAATTACCAAAAGGTGTTCTGAAAGCTTCTATATAATACAATTTAAAAAATTAATGACGGGATCATCCAAGGTGTTTACTGCTTAGCACTTTTATAAAGTAGAAAAATATTTCAAAGAGAGACAGCCATCTGTCTGTAGAGAGCAAAACATCTGGTGTGAGAAGCAGCAAGATGCGCTAGTAAGAGTGACAAGATGGGAAATGACAGGAAGCAGCTTTTCACTCTGCTACTGGCACAGGAAACGTACCATCCTTGTTCTGATGTATCAGAATATCCAGAGGCTGTTCTCTTCTCACATTTACATGCTTCTGTTGACGTTACATCGAAAAGCTTTCCCTTCACGGGGAATACCGGCGCCACAGAATCTCAGCGGTATCAACATGAGATGTTTAGACAGTTTCTTTATATTATATATTATATTATATATATAAATCCTGCACAAATGTACATTTTAAAGTTTAAATTTAACAACATTTAAAAAGTTATTTCTTGTTTAGACATTCAGACTTCATTCATTGAATTATATGAATAAGGCCTTTTCTACAATAACAAAAATACGGACAACAAAAACTAGTTATAGCAAATGTCATCTATTTAGAATTCAGAACCTATTTCAATTCCCCCAAGGCATTTAGACACAGGTCATGGTTTCTGAATTACACTACTTGTGTAATTGACCATGAGAACAAAAAGGTGGCTTGACAAGGGATGATAGTAAACAGTAATAGCTGTGAATTTATCGTCTATTTTTTCTGTTGCGGGTGTTAGAAGCAACATTATCAGTATCTGAATCTTCTAAACCTCCAGGCGTGTTGGAATCCGTTTAATCTCCTAAACATTTAAACATTAAAACATTAATATTAAAAACATTTAAACATTTAAAAGATATTTTAAGGTTGGTAACCACTCAGACAAACCATGTTGAGATGCACTCCCATAGGGATTAAAATAGACAAAAACAGCATGTTAGAAGTCTAACGTCTATGCGGAACAGATATGTAACTGAGATGGATTCATCAGTGAGCAGGAGGATGATGGGAAATGTAGTTCTGAGAGGTCCATGCAGGTACATGTGAAGCCATCTTGAGGCAGGGAATGCAATTTAAAAGTTAATAAAAGTGGTCAATGTAATGTAAATATTATATATATATATATATATATACAAACAATACACACACCTTACGTAAACAATTGTAGCAACAGATGGGAACATGTAACACAATAAACTAAAAAGATCCTTAAGTACCCCTAATAGCTACAATTATCTCATCAAAATGTGTAGTCGGTACAACCTTACAGTCATCCTAGTTTTATGTCTCGTCTTATCTGCCTTCTAAAAAGAAATGTAAGTTCACAAGCCATTAAGTCCCTCGCCATTTCCCCCACAGGCTTTGAGGTCAAAGATCTACTGATCTTTATACAAGCAGTCCATTAGACGGAATTCACTTTCTTAACATTGAAATCCACTTAAGGTACACACACTGCTGATGTAAGACACTGGGGTTAGAACTCCAAAACAGTAAAAGCTTGACTTGCATGAGCAATTTATATCGCGGTATCACTTCATACAAAATAGTATCATGTCATCTGCAATTTAAGCTAAACCTGCACATGTAATGAGAGAAATGCAGCGTTAACAATTATGAGTGCATGAACAACTGTTTGCTGATTGATTAATCCTTTCAGCCCTCTCACACAACTCGCACTCCGTGAAACGGGACCCTGTACAGTAACAGTAAAACCTGTGTTCACAGTCGCCTGAAATAAGAGGTCACCAGCCCTTAGCAGCCAGAAAAAACCCTAGACCAGATTTTGACAGTGACACTGGCAGCTTCATTAAGCAGCCATCAGTCCTGTATTCTGTGGCCCACTAATTCAAGTAACAATGTAATGATTTCTGTCTGTTGGTCGGTCTGTTTACCTTTAAAACTGAAGTAGTTTAATTCTGGGGCCTCCTGTGCACCCCTGTATCAGAAATGAAATATTTCTGATTCTACAAACTGGTCCCCTTTAATACCTATTTTTACATTTAAAAAAACTGCAAAATATTGACAATGGAGAATAAGTAAAGGGCCTGTATACAGGAAGGTACAGGACTTGTGATTAAACGGATTAGTGAATTATCGAATGGTGTAACACTGAGGGGTTCTATAGTTAGCAAGCCCTGGTAAATAACGATCTAAGCAGAAACAGTGATGAAGAGCACAGGTAATAAATTTCAAAAAGGGTTGGGGGTTAAGGGGTTAATTTTGTACTGCTTCCCATGTACGGGTGTCCTGAACTGTACGGTTTGAAAATGACATCTCATGCACACAAGATCATCCCTTTTATTTTTAATCACGCGGTTCAAGACTTCCCTACCCATGCAATAACTTTTCAAAAACAAACCCACTGTACCGCATTTCAATTTCATACTAGCAACAGTAGAGTAACATTAATATAATCCAACACAAAGCATGCCTGGCCTATAAGGACAATGCCAAGTCTTGGTTCCAGCAAAGGGATTGATTGCTCTGAAAAACAATTCCACCACAAGCTCGCTTTGCCAGACAATTATACAAGTTTGAGTTCAAACAAAAACAAATTGTTTCCTTACAGGGTATGAGCATGTGATCTATCACTGTAGAATCTAAAGCATGCCCACAGCTCTGATACTGTGCCAGCTTCTGATAGGTGATCCAGTGCTTGGAATTCTGATAACAGAGAGCTTATTGAAAAGACTAGGCACAGGTTCGGCCTACTTCAGATTAAAAGCCACCAAAACTATGGGAACTATCCAAGTGATCAGTCATACGGAGAAACTGGAACACAATACAACATCAGAAAAAACTTTCATCACACAGTGCATCTGCCTCTATTTCACAGAACCGAATAGTACAAAATTCTCAACTTTCTTGAGAAAAAAATGTTTGCATTGGGCAACGTTCCTTTATATGCCCGATTTCAATGACGAGAAACCCATGCAATACAGCACTTGTAAATGGCCAACGATATTATAAGACAAACACCCTAGATCCATGATACTCAGCCACAATCTCAATGGACTAAAGCTTGTCTAGTAAACTCACCCTGTTCTTTATTAAAATTATTTGGGTCAGCCTAGTACTGTACATTCTTCTTCAATACACCCTACTGGGCAGACATTATTAGTGGTCAGTTTGTTTAAGTGATATGGCTATATTTAGTGTGTGTTTCCCTGGTTTAGCAACATAAACATGCTAAAACAAATGCTTAAAGACACTAATTATATAAATATATACAGAAGTCCCATTTATGGATGGTTGAGTTTAATATGATCCGAGTCATTGTTCAACTGAGAGACAGCCCTAGAGCTTGATCTTATTTTAGCTCGCACAGGCCCGCTGCACTGTGTGCGCATCATTGGTAAAAATCTGTTTACAAACTGAAAACACCACAGACAGAATGTTCAATACTTGATCCTGCAATTACCGTACTCTATCATTCATCCCCAACTATTAAAACACGCAACAGTGCCATGCATTTTGAAGACAAAAACCTCTAGTTGAAATGTTTCTCGTTAAATTTAAAAATTCTGTACTCTAGCATTACAAAAACATGCACAATACATTTAAGGCCTAATGCAGAAGAAGCAAAGCCCTACAATGTAATGCCCAATATTAAATTAGACTTGAGCAGAACAGGCAGATGGAGATGTGTACAGTTCGAGCAAGCTTGCGTGCGGGCAGCAGTGGGCATTACAGTTTCCCACCTTTCAGCTTTGGTTCTCTCATCCCGGATGATCCCGAGTTGCAGCCCCTGGTTTGACAGATGTTTACAAGGGGGTACAACGTTTGCTCACAGTGAAGTCTTTTAACATCTGGAGTTTAAGATTTGTAAGTAATCCCTTCAAATCCCAGAGAAAGCATTCAAGAATTTAAAAAAGCCAGCGTTTAAACACTGGAACACCGGTGTGTCGTCAGGATTGATATTTTCTTAAGCCTTTTATGAAAAGTAATGTTTATATATTAGGTGTACAGAGTGCAGTATATTCTACTGCATATTTGGCTTACTATTGTATGCTGTTTTAAATCGTTTAGAGAGGTCATGGGTTATGCTAAGATAGCATCACGTTTCTCTATATCTGAGTTTACGTGACTTTGACCTTGTCGGGACATTCTGGGACTGAACAAGTTTCATCATTCAAATTTAAATCATGTGACAATGAGACCTTTAAAAACTCTGCCAGCCCCACCTACTCTCTGTCTCTAGAATGTACATCTAGAGTGTGTGGAGCTGGCAGTACAAGGGTTTGTTCGATAACGTAAGCAGCTTCTCGTTGTCTCAGTTTTATTTGCCATTAGGACGTCCAGGCAATACTGCAGAGATAGACTGCATGTGGGGGCATGTCAGAAGCAGCAAATATTAGATATACAGTAGTACTGGCCCACAGCTACAGCCCTGCTGTGTTACTTACAGGAGCTAATCCCAGGGAGCATATCTAGAATCACACCATATATTAGTTAGATAAGCTGTTCTCATTAGAAATGGGAGGAATTTAAAGGCTGCCATCTGGACATCAAAACAGAGGATTACATGAGAACTAACGGTCTAAGGAACGTGCCCTTTGCATATGACCCCTTTCCATTGTATTACCTCAGTTTCAATATCATTATTGTTCATCGAGCCACAAAGAGAGTCTGTAGCAAGCAAGGCTCACCCACAACTGCAAGCTGCATTCCATTTTCCCAGGCCACATCAAACTCATTTGTAGATTCCAAGCACAAAATATTATTGTGATGTGGTTATTTTTGGTACTTTGAGTATCTAGCTGATTGGACTGAATGTAATGTGTGATGCTCTGTATTGATAATGCATTATGTTAGTTCACTTATACAACCTCATCCTTCACTAACTCAATAGGTCATGTGTTTAGAGGGTGCTAAAATCCTATTCACTACAGCAAAGATAATGCAATAGAGTTTTCAAGTGGGATCAAATAATACTGTACAGCTTTTAAAATACAAGAGAGATTACCGGTCATCACACAGGTGAAGTAATTAGGATGTTATGTCACAGAGGCTAGAAGGTAAAATGTGACAAGGTGGTTGACGTCAAAGCCATGAAAATGAAGCACATGCATGTCAGAAGGCTACTCTGAATCCAGGGTTAAAGGTCATTTCCTTTTTGTATTGAGCTGAAAGCTGTTCTGTCAATCAGCACTTTATGTTGGCAGCCACAGCGCACCGGGATTGAAAGGGGCAACGCACTCTCTTCATCCTTTAGGAATAGAATACAGTCAATTTTCATATGAATTGTGAAGGTCTGCTCGGAGAGGAGAGTACCTCTTTTATTAATGCTGACACTGAAGTCTTTGTTTTGCAGGACTAATCTCTAAATGATAACATTCCATCACAGTCCTAAAGATAACAAAAATACAGGTCTCCGCAAACATTTGCAGCTGTCTGAGTCGGGAGAATAACGTAACGCAATTCTAATCGATTACTGATAACAACCGGTGTCACGAAATGTCTTTGTTCTCTTTGGAATGCGTATTGCTGTTCGCACTGCGGTAAGCATTTGAAACCCACTTTGGTTTGGTAGTGTCTTCATTACTCCCAGCACTGAAGCAGCACCTGTTTTGTTTGGGGATTTTACTTTTTAATTGGCTGTCTAATAGACTGGAATAAAAACACAGAATAAAAAAAAGATGTATTTTTCTTGAGCTTGTCTTGAGGCCAGAGATTCAGAGGCAGTTCGTGTCTCTTAAATATTTCTCATTCTATAAGGTATAAATCGCAAAACTGAAGAATATGCAATCACTGCATTGCAACCATAGCACAATATTGTCTAAAAGAATAAAGATTTCTTATGAGTTGGCAAAAATTTGAAGTATACTTGAACAGAAGGATATTTTACACCACTATCACCCAACTTGAAAAGCTGTGTACAGTACTGTGCATATATCTTTGTAAGCAGGTTATCTGCAGACTGCAAACAAAATGGAGCTGATAAACAGTTTGCCTTTCGGAACTGTTAACACAAACCAGGTCCACTATTTAAAAGCGATTCACATAACATGTCCAAAACTTACAACATACACAATCTAACGTGTCTGTTACTCACAACCTAGAGGCTTTTTCAAAGTCAGTACAATTGCTATTCACATCTTTCCTGGAAGGAAACAGTTTGGCTGTGGAAATTCCTGACCACAGCTACTGACCGTCTTCATCCACCGATCAAGGCTGCACAATTCAATACCACCGTGTTGGCAACAGCGTGCTGAACACAGCTTGGCCCGTACAACCTTGAAGACTACGTGTCTTGAGCAGACTGTGGTTACATCTTTACCCTGGGAGTGTAACTGTGGACTGGTGTTTTGTATTACAGCAGACTTCAGGCTTGGCTTCAGTTTTTGTTTTGACAGGCGTAAACCCTGGTACTGGTCCTCTGAGGTGTCTCCTAGTTTGCTCTCCGTTCCAGACTAGATTCTTAACATGGAAAGATGCTGGGCCAAGTTGCACTAAAACTGAAATCACCTGCTTCCAGAAGTGGGAACTCGAACGCAGAACATAACAAGGTGAAAAGCTGCAATATGGTTATATTGCACTCAACCAGCTAAGGGTTCCAAAGTGTGGCTAGAATGCAATTTACCCTGCCGCTCAGCTACACCCATGCACGTACTTTCCCGATCTGATTTGGCTTTGTTTGCCTGCTGCTTTGCTTCCTGTGTTTCCAATTCAATTTCTCAGGCGAATCTGACCTAGGAAGCAGTCGGCATCAAAAGGTCACGGAGGACTGTGTGGTTTTGAGTCCCTCAACTGTTATTTCAATTGTTTAATTGTGTTGCAGCACTGGGCACCGGGTCTGATGCCCTTGTACATCACATTCTTTTTTACATGCCCTGTATCTACTGTACACCAGCACTCACTCTTCAAAAGCAGACCCGCAGACTGTGTATATTTCTACCCTGCACTTTTGAATATGATGACAGCAGTGACTGGATCTTGAGTTTTCCTTATTATCTGTATAACTGCAAAGCAAAGAGCTACGAGGTGCTCATAAACACACTGTGTGCTTGTGCCTGATCATCAGTTAAGAGGCCTGACCTACACTCCTGTCATTCAGTAATTCAGCACATTGCACATACATTCACATCCCAAAGCACCCTGGGAGGATTAGGTTACAAAATAACCATCTCAGTTTCTATAAGGTCAGTGGGTATCAGGAAGCCCCTGTCCCTCCTCTATGTCTCTCCTGCTTCAGGACAGTAGAACAAATTCAATACGTGCCTCACGTGGGCTACTTTACTGCGTGTTGAGGTAATTTAACAACCTTTTTACTTAGCAATATAAGAAACTGTTGCAAGTACACAGAGACCAGTTAAAATAATAACCAACAAGAAAATAGAAAATATACACAGAAAATATAAACAGCAAAACTGCTGAGAAACTCGATTGTTTGGATTTGGCAAATAGTTTTCATTGTTTTGTGCGCATCTTTAAAAAAAAAATATATATTATGTGCATGAATTTAAGCTGAAAGATATGTTTCCTCAATAAATCCCAAACTGATTGCAATGACAACTGAATAACTGAGGGCTATAACCTACAGTAGCATTTAAACTAGCGTAATTACTGATGTTCTGTTATAAACCATGCACAGTTTCAATAGACAAAAAAATCAATCTAATGAGTCCCTTCTGATTCAGTAACACCTCTTTCAAGGCTTCCCTTTTAGAATGCAAATTTTAATCAGTGTTAAGCTATGGGGACACAGAATACCATTCTGAACGTACAGTATTAAAAATGCATGTCTCACACAGTATCTAGGACCGCCTGTACTGAGATCAGGGGTGAAGCCTTATAACCTGCCGGGGAAAAAAAAACAAAAACATACTGTCTTACCTTTTCGCCATAATTGAACTTGACATAGAACCAGCTTGACTTGATCATTGTGTCACCTCCTGTCTTCAAAACTCAGCCTGCTATGGGGATTTTAGATGTTTGTTTTTTCGTTTGTTTGTTTGTTTTACTGAAGCACAGACGCTCACTGAAATTGCACAGAATAAATGGATTTGTCTTGTTTTATTCGGTATCCTCTGTCCTCTCGGTCTCACTTGGATCTTGTTGGAGAAGCTTGTGTTTTCTGCATGAAAGCCCCGGCTCTGTGTGGCTCTGTCAGCTCGGCTGCCTGACAGAAGAATTCCTCAAATGGACTCAGCTGCGTTCATCACAAATGACACATGTCCGTAAGCCAAGAGGCTGGCTCCAGACCTGGCTCAGTCCCAAAAGTCCAGCCCTCTCTCTCTCTCTCTCTCTCTCTCTCTCTCTCTCTCTCTCTCTCTCTCTCTCTCTCTCTCTCTCTCTCTCTCTCTCTCCTGAAATGAATAATAAATCCCAGCACTTCCCTCCAGACACAGAGTAACACCTGGGTAAACATTATTCTGACAACACACTGCCCACAGTGCCATGCTTTTAACTCTTTCACAGCCACAACAAAGAACAACTTGAAATGTACAGAAAAGAAAAAAAAAACTTCCTTTCAGAAAGCATACGGACGCTATTGAACATAAACATTAGTGTCTCTGCTTAATATCACCCTAAATTTGCACAGTAACATTGCAGTCTGCCATGGTGCCTCACGGTTTTTATGGCATGTGCTTTTACTCTGCCTCACCACACTTTCTATAGCCAATTTAAACCTTGATGTAAAATTTAAGAAAATGGCCATACAACAATTTTTCAAATTTAAAAGTTTTATAGATATTGTCACCTAAGTACTTAAAAGTATCAACTCTCTCCAAAGATGATTATATATAGGGTACATCGTGGATGTCATTATAGTTTTCTCAAAATGTAACTATTTGGCCAAACAACTTCCTATTATTTGTTTAGCGCTGTCTGTAAGAGAGCTCCCAGTAAAATCTTCTTGGGATAACTGAATAATGGTCATATCATTCTTTCCATCGGTTTTTTTTCCCCCCCAACTGGAAGCGCTCATTGCTGGCGGTCCTTTGGCTAGTAGCCAGAGAATGGACAACAGACTATAAAAAACGGACTTTCTGAAAACATGCTGGAGGGGCTGTTGAAATTGGTATGATGTGGCTACCAAGCGACAGACTCCCAGATCCCATTTCCTCTGTATATATAATTATCTCATTTGTGATTTTAACACAGACTATACTTGGCTATTGAGTGAGTATGAGTTACTGAGGTCTCACCATTCACAATCCAGCACACATGCTTTCTATCAAAGACGGTTTAGTAAGACAATATTAGGGGGGGAAGCAGCTCAGACCCAAATGATTGCCATCAAACACAGGACAGCTCTCCACTGAGCTGCGGATGAAAACGGTGAACCCACATTAAAAGGTTTTGACGTTACTAATGAAATAATGGCGATAATGAACTCGAAAAGGAGGCAAATTGTTCTGTCAGGATTTGTAGGAGGATAAAATGACAGTGTGTTATTGGTGCATTGACATCAGAACTGACACCCGAGATTGGAAATCAGTCACAATAAAAGCGTTATTAACCTCTTAACTTGACTGCCGACGCCTACAGCAATTACAATTAACTACCGGGGCTGGTTTTGAGAAGTTGACAAGGATGCTGGATTTAATGTCGTCTTCACAGCTTAGCGAGTCAACAAGGTAATTGTTCATGACATCTTACACAAAAGGATTCAATGTTTTAAAATCAAATAAATGTATATTTACAGCATTCGTTTTAAAGCATTTACACATTTACCACCACTAAAATATATATCGTTTTTGGAAGAGCTGCACAGGACAGTTGTGTGAAAAGGCAGAAAAGGCCAACGGCTTTGCTTTTTGAGAATTACCTTAGTAGTTGACCTTGTATGCTCAATAGCAACCATCAACGTCTACAGCGTTGACTCTACCTTCTAACACAGTCAAATCCCAGACATCAAAGCACTCTAAATCAGGGTGCTTTTGTGACACAGTAACTGCCCTAAACGATATCTTCTTATGACCAGAATATGGAAACGGATACAGCAAATGCAAATCCATGTGTCACAGTATATAGAATTAAATATTCCGGGTGGTCTGTATATAGCTTTGAAAGAAATATAAACAGCTATCTTCATAAGAGAACACAGGAGTACTGAAATTACCACGAATTGCCTTTTAACTCGGCTATGATTAAAATTACAGTGAGCCGTAGCCTTTAAAATTTAGTTAACTTTTTTAATAATCATTTTGACTGCTAAGTTTGCTTTACAGCACCCTGCAGTGGTTCAGTGCATCAATTATGGAAATACAGCAGTTGTGAGCAGCAGTACCATTACAGGGATATATGCAACGCTACTTAGCACTGAAAGAAATAGCCCTCTGGACAATTGTCACAAATAACAGCATTCAACAGTTTAATAAAAAATAAAATAAAAACATTATTTTAAAGATTTATATTGCTAAACAACAGTGCAAGTAATTTGTTTACAATCAAGATTCAGGGATAGTACTACAGCAGGTCCACAATTTAACACATACCACAAAATTCCAATAAAACACTTTATTTATAATATAAGCTGAAGTTGAATTGACAACTCTGAACCAGCAAAGAACTCGGTCACAACCCACATTCAAAAATCATGACAAGGCCAATATAAAAACTACATGAAAAAGGCAACTTAAGTTGTCAACCTTAGACAGCTCTGGTCTCGTCCGTCAGTCATCAGTCCATCAATACAGGGATGCATTATTACTGATTGTAATTAAAACATGCTAAAAATGCACAATACTGTCAAAAGCAGTTGTTATTTCACTGCATATCCACAAGGCATACAAGCGTTTTTATGTTAGTCTCACTGACTAGTGCCTCAAATGTCTCACAGTGGAATATAGGCAGTGGAATATAATAAATGCTTTCAGTGTTGCTGCTGCATGGCCTGTTTATTTTCTGTTTTGTAGGCAGGCTGTCAATAAAAACAATTACAACTGAAAAGCCTTGCAGGATTTGTACCCATGAAATGTTGTGCATAATATCTGCGATCTGCGATTTGAATATACATATTCCACGGAACAGACTGCTAAAACAAAACTAATTTGCTATGCCTCTCCAGACACCTTTCCAACAGTGCATTACAAAGCTGCACATGTCAGAAGTCTGCAGGGGACCACTGTGTTAACCCCTCATAGAATCTGTGTGGCCTCCCCGAGTCTGAACTACTTTCTGCACACTGGAATGCATAGACCACACATATACTTGGCACAGATCCACACCCAACCCGGTCTCTTCCACAGCAATGCTTTCACAATGTTGCTTGGCTGATCATCTGTTTTTCTCTTTACATTTTGCTTCTTTCCAGATTTGCTTGTTGTGCCATGAAAAAGGAAGACCTGGCACCTTGATTCTTTTTTCAAAAGCAGAAAAATCTAGTGTCTTCAGCCCCTGCTGTCGCCATGTGAAATTGCACTTCAAGATTATATTCGTGAAACCATGATTGTTCACCTAATGGGAGAGCTGCAGGACTGCTGGCAGGCCAGGTTTCTGACACTTTCGTCATTTCATTTTAGTCTCATACAGTAAGGCTGTAAAATTTTAATGAAAGAATGAATCTGCTTGTCTGCATGAAAATATAATATGCACCCATGCACAACCCTCTGACTGCAAAGCTAGTATTATACCAGGGCCAATTACAACAAACATGTCACTCTACACATTATATTCCCCTTCCTGTATTACAGTACATATCCTAATGCTTGAAGGCAAAACTCCCTTCTTGATCTTAATCAGCTCACACCTTCTGTCCAGGGTTAGGAATCCCGCTTCTCACACCGTATGTAATGGATTATCTGCCACAACCTTGCACAGGCCACCTCAGCATTTCAAACAACCCTCATTGTTTAAGTCAGTACACTTTGTAGAAATGACCACAGTATCTGCTTGTTAAACTATAACGAAGCTAGAGTTGTCCACTGTGAACAGATTAACGATAGGATGGAGAACAATGGCGAATCGCTGTCTAACACTGGCTATGCGCACACATTATACACCTTGTATAAAACTGTTTTTTTTTTGCTACAAATGCAATATGTAGGAACATTTCAGCAAGTGCATTCCACTGATGAAAAAAATCAAATTAAAACCACCAAGCATAACTGTCTGTGATTTTCTAGTTCATATCAAGGTGAAGATGTTTTTCCCATAAAGCAGAGAGGAGCACTGAATAAGTACTACTGCTTGTAGTTTTAATTCTGTAATGTTAAAGACAAAACAAAAAGATGAGGGACGGCCACAAATGGAAACATCTTTTTTTTCTTAAGCATTCTAAAGAGATTAATATGACCTGAAGCATTTTAAACGGTGCCAGCTCCCAAGCACAGGAAGGTTCCAGCTCGCAAAATATGTAAAGAGCACCGCTCTAACCCGCAAAAACGCTCTTGAAGCTCCCCATGCCCGTAGACTCCGCTGTAGGCATGGTGCTCTCTGACAGTGCGGCTAGAACAGAAGACCCTGCTTTACAGCACCCACATGTTCAAGTGCCTACGGCTGCAAGGCTTAGCCTGTTTCCAATTTTCCACTCAACAGCCAGAATGAAAAAGCCAATCTTCATGCAAACGTACCCTTCACTTCCTCCTAACTGCTTTCGGTGGTTACTTTAATCTTTTAAGCTTGTGGGTCTAATGCTGTGTTTACCATCAAATATACTTACACAATCAAATCGAAAGGGGGGGGGGACCTCAAGGACTCTTAAAACATATTTATCTGACATTCTTCACATTATTGTAGAAAGGTTAACTTGTATGAAGCTGCTTTGGAAAATGTGTTGTACCTAAGAATCGAAGGCAAATCTGTGTCAAATCAAGAGCTTAAAGTGCTTTGAAGATGTATTCAAAGTAAGCTTGAATTTTATTTTCTTTCTAAATCTATTTCATTTAACACCACACACACAGAAAACAGTACATTTTGAGCTTAAAAAAAGATAATGTTTTGCAATGCATAGTAATAGCAGCTACATCAAGTAAAAAAAATAAACCATTATAAAAATGAAGCAAACTTTTTTTTTTTTTACAATGAAGCAGACTTTGTACAGTACAAGGGAACTTCTGATCAGAGTTCACACTTGAAAAACAGAAGCATAATATATCAGTAAAACCTTTTTTTTTTATGGAAGTATATTAACTCAGCTTATGTATAGTGTACTCTAACTATTCAATGTACTTCGAATGCAGAGTGCATGCAAGTTGCTTAAGAGGATTTCAGTCTGACCATGTGACATCCTATACAGCATTAGCCCTTGACAGATACAGTAAAGGTTTGGTCAAAAATTGATAATTTACCATCCTTAACATCCAGTACCTCTGTCTTCACTAACTGCATCCCCACATACAATTCTGGGAGCTCTGCATGGCCTTCGAAGCATTACAGACTCAAGAAAGCTTACGTAAGGCAAGTGGTAACAGTGCCAGGTACAATACAGCTTGGAAGCAATTGTGTTCAACACAAGCAGGGACTAAGGGAAGCCTCCTTCTCCCCAGTCTCAAAAGGTGGCAAACATGAAACTTGACAATCCCAGTCTGCAAGTGATTTTTCAATAACTGGACCAAAAGAAAAGTGGAAAAAAGCCAGCTTATAAGATTGTCAGTGATCAGGTTTGCCAATATTTAATGCTCTGGGTTTAATTCCTAAACAAATGATACGCATAGGGTTCGCACGCACACGGCCAGCCCACAACACAGCACTCTTTCTCTGGCCCAGCTGTTCTATCTTTAGCAAGAGACGGATCAAATAAAAGCAAGTGAAAGATAAAGTCGCCATAATTACTAGCAGATGAGGGCAAACAACGGTAAAGACAGGAAATAAGGGAAAACTGGCCCTATTGTGAATATAAATTAGAAAAATAGGCTCTTGCGTGTCCAGTCCAGTTCTGAAACGCAGTTGGAAATGGAACTCACAAATCATTCCCAGCAGTGGAATTTCACATGGAGGTGCCACAACCTCCAGCCAAACCAAGACAGCTATGGACAAAAGTTTTGCATCACCTAGAATTTTAGGATTGGAGACAATTAAAAAAAAAAAAAAAAAAAAAAAAATATGAACATAATTTTGATATTGTGTTTAACATCATGTAATCAAAGAAACTGCAAAATGATACTGCACGTGTCTACCGGAAGCCATAATAGCAGTACAGTATTTCATGTTAGATTTCTAAATGTCACATTTTTGATTTCTGTCAGTCTTTCATTGAGTATATGGAAAACTGCAAAGCGTTCTGTAATTCCATATGTTAACATTATTCAGCAGGTTTCATTCGACTTTATGAAGCAAAATTAGTTCATCCTATAGGGTGATGCTGAACCATAGCCAAGGTGACCATATGGCTTAGTGTTTAGCGGGACAGTTTTGGATAGTTCAGGCTTTTCAACTTGTTTGCTTGTTTTCTTCTAAGTAGCCTAGATGATAAAAAGATTTTTATTGATCGACAAATCAATTGTACAAAAGAACAGCGCAAGCCGTGTACAGGCACTTTTAAACGTGGGGTTAATACAGGTCTTTAACACAGGTTTAACCAATAATGGATTATTGATTATAACTCACCCATAATTCCAGCAACTAGAGCGAAAGTAAAATCAGTTCCTCATAGGAAGCTATGGATTTCAAATTACTTAAATGTGTAGATACACTTTTTAGGGCCTACAATGAAAACTGAAACTTTGAATTCAATACTAGCATGACAAAACCTAAAAAAAATAATATCAAAACGCATGTAATCTAATGCAAGTGTGTTTCCTCTAACCACAAATACGAGATACTGCATCCAAGGTGAGATTTACTGTGTTGATTTCTGAATACAAACATGTACCGAAGTCATGAAAATGTAAGTGCGGGTTGCAATATCAAATCAAGAGGTCAAAGACTCTACTTCACATCCCCAAGCTGCGCATTTCACCTCCAATTAATTCCACCATCTGCTACGGTCAAAGAGACGCATCCACTCCTGACTGTATTAGGTGTTTGTGTGGGAGGCCGGCCACTTCCAATTTATTTACACAAATAACATCCACCAGCTGAGAGCGCGTAGATCTCTGATTCTCGGCTTTCTGAAAGAGACCTTAATGCAGATTGGAGGAGGCGGTTGTGATATGTACTGTATGCCTGGAAGGTTCTCCTCTAATACATGAACTAAACAACATTGCTGCTCTGACCCTGGAAAGAACAAATAAGGAAGTTAATTTATACTACAGCCTTTGCGTGAATCATGGCTTGTGATATCCGTTTGACGGGTTCCTTTGTTGCTAGATTAAAGTACTAGATGAATTAATCAATACGATCTCTTAAAGTAGGACAGTGCTGATCCAGTAGGCTACAGCAGGTACTGTTTGGAAGCTGAGCTGTAAAGGGAATGATGTGAATACCGTCTATGTTAGGTAGGCCCAGGAATCTAGACTTAACAGCGCCTACTGAAGGTTTTAGTCAGAATCTGAGGATGCCAGAGAATAACACAAGACCAAATGCCAGTGTCTTCCGCATATTTGTGACAGCCCACAAGCCGAAACAGCGTAGTTAACAGGATGTTGCCATGTGCTCTGTCAAAGGCAAAAGTCGTCTCAGCCAAGACAACATGCACCATATGCCTGCATGAGTCGAGGCTATTAATCTGGTGCTGAGTGACTCAAACTAACGTTGTAATGGGATGTGCACAGAGGAAAACTAGCTTAGCCACTGTGAACAGTAGCAGGGTAGCCTTTGGTTGGGTGTCTAGCTGCAGTGTGCAGTATTTTTACCATTATTCATGGGTCTGCACCGCCGTATCTCAGTTAGTTGGTCTCTTGGTATGGTTCAAGATTAATGGATGCTCATTTTCTGGCTGTGTCATCTGCTTGACTAAAGAGCATGACTATTGTAGGGCCTATCTTCCCTTCCAATGGATAAGCTTGCTAGATTTCTACTTGGTCTGGTCTGTTCATTCTGTTCTTACTGGAAGTTCAGTGTTTTGATGACTGTACTGTATTTATTCTGCGCTACTGCTGTACTGTTCACCAGATGGTTGCCTTTAATTGGACAAAATGTAGAGGTGCTCCGTGCACAGGTGATGCTCTAGAAATTAAAATGGTATTATATTGCAATTGTGGTTTCATAGACCAAGCCTGTGCATCCATATAGGAATGAATGACCTCAGTCTGTAATAAAAAACATGCATGCAAACACACCTTAAACCCTATACCAGAGCATTTCAAAAAGTACAGAGGAATGCAATGCAAAAACACATACTCCCCAAAAGACCATTATAAAATTGCTTAATACTTCAAACTCAAAACTTGACAGCAGTATACTGCAGATAAAATGTGGTGCGGTGCAAAGTTTTTCAAAAGTTCAATCATTTCCAGAGCCTCGCACAGATACAGTATTCATTATCTTAGCGGTCTGTTTTATTTTGCTGCCACTGGAGCCCAAACATTTTGGAACAGCAAGAAAATATATGGCGAGGGTGCAGGAAAACAAGGATATTAAATTAAATTTGCAAAGCTGAAGAGAGCAGCTTTGATGATCAGAGTAGCACCTTGCACTGCAGATGTGCACCCAAAAGCGTCTGTTGAAAGAGATGAACAAACATAAAATACAACCGACAAGCCAAGTCAACAAACAGATTTACACTCCCAGTGCTGCTAGAAAGAATGGCATATTCCTAATTTCCTTAGAGTTATACTCCATGAGGTATACTGTACATACAATACTGCAATAAATACTGTGAAAAGAAAGAATGCAGTAGATGTATTGTACCTTGTAGCTTGATCCATGAAAAAATATGCCATCACAGAGCCATGCTTCATTGTGCTTATGTCAGAACAGTGAACTGTTTCCTTTCAATCATCTGCTGTCATTGTGCCAAAGGGTATTGTACTAAACATACAATTAACACTTGCATGATGGGCCACTAGTATGAGTTCATAGTATGAGTTCATACATATTTTATATACAATATAACTGATATAGGTTTTCCCATGGGGTACCTCATTTCGGTTTCTTAGCAGCCAATGTTAGTGTAATGGCTCTCCTGAATAGGAAGCTTTTGACCTTAACCTGTCTCTAACATTACCGGTTATTCTTGTTCTTTCGAGGCTCCATGCACAGCATCACTACTAAAAAGCATTTCTGTGTCTGAACTGACCTGTCAAAGTATGTCATGACCATCCAAACAGCCTTTAGCAAGCCCAGTCTTTCATCACGCAGCAGGCCTGTATTAAGTAAGGCAGGCCTGAGTGCTGTGAAAACTGGCCCTTCCTGCACACACAGTTAGATTGAGACGCTGCTCTCTGCAGGGATTGCAAACGCTCAAGAAGACTCTGGTTTCCAGCCTCATCGTGGTACTGCAAGACACAAGCAGTGAACCTCAGCTGAAAAGAGCTTGAGGTAAAATGAGAATTCAGTCACAGGGCTCTATGCAGCGGCGGAGTGGCTACAAGGGGAACGCTTGGGCAACAGGGCTTATTCAGCTGATCTAGATACCGCCACTGTTTGGATAATTAAAAAAGGTGCAGACTAAGGCTTTGGAAATTAACATCTAACAGCACACTGGAAACTCTCTGAAGTATTTATGTCTACAAAAAATGTTAAACAGACAGGGTCGTGTTTCAATTATTTAAACAACACCGGCGTGATATTGTCACTTGATTCTATTAGGGACCATATTTCAGGTCTTGTATCCAGACACATATCTGTAATCAGCTTATTAAGACATCAAGGTGTCCCGTACATTTTATAATTAACATATAAGCAGGTTGGAAATATAATTGCTTGTGTTTTTTAAAATGTGCAAAGCCTTTTTTTTTTGTTCTCCTGTTTTGTTCTGTGAACTCTGCAGCTAGTAGCTGTTTAATCCAGTATTTCAAAACATCTACCAAAACGGCTTTAAAATGAATAGGAAGAGATGACTGCTAAGGTTCCTCGATATGAAATGTAAGAACACTACAGTAGAGTGCTTAATAGCACCAGATGTGATCTTTAACAGAATAATTATCGCAATTCATTGATTTCCACACTTGGTTGCAGAAAATGAGCACCGAGCTGAAGACACATTAAATGAAAGTGAATACAACAGGTGTCATTAACAGCATCTCATTCATGTATAACTGAAGCCATCCTCCTCATCAACAGCCCAGTGTTGAAATGGAACATTGTTGCATGAGCATGCTTCAGTTTCCTTGTAATTGTGTCACCGAGCGTACAGAGAAACGCACAGGAGTGAAATAAAGACCTCAACACTGGGCTTGAACGGATAGTGCTCTTTGGAAGGGACACTACGTGGCTGTGGTTAGAACCGTTAACCCTGAGCTTGTAAGGTGTATTTTTTCCCCATTAATGTATCGATATTGTAGTTTTCCGTAAATCAAAATTATTACCAAAGATCTGTATTTGAAAAAATGTGTGTCTTTTTCTATCATTTAAATGCATGCTTAATGCTCTATTTCAGCACCTTATTGTCTTAAGATTCCATGCTGTGAAAATATGCTTAAACCTGCACTGCTTCTTATTTACTTATTTTGGTTTGAACCATTTTCTATTCAAGACTGCAGAGGGAGCCAAAACACTATTTTAAATAGAAAGCGACCACAGATGCACGTGTCCATTATTATTCAAGCCATTTCACTGTTTAATAAAATGCAATGTGATCCTAAAAAAGAAACATCAACAAAAACGAGTAAATAAACACATATTTTAAAAGGACTAATGACAGTTCTGATGCCAGAGAGCAACTGCCTCTCATCTTCTTAATGCAATGTTTATATTTTCAAGCATACTCCAAAAAACTCATTGGCAGCTTTGAAAAAAAAATATTAAAACTGAGCCAAGTCACAGAAGCAGAGAACTTACTATTCTCAGTACAGTTATAGAAATAATAATAATAATAATAATAATAATACAATGTTTAATCAAAGGCACAGGGCAAGAAACCTTTGCAACCATTTGAAAGCACAACACTGTTCAACACTTATAAAAATCAAACCCATTTTACATTAACTTGTAATGCTATCACTAAATGCAGATTTCAGTGTCATGTTTTTCATTAGGCACAGTATTAATATGATGGAGGTTTTGGTTTTTTTTCTTGCCAATGGATCAACAGATTGGGAGCGTGATAGCAAATTGGGCAGCAGATGCATCATTTCCCAGTGAGAAGACTGTACCTCATGGCACTAAGGACAGATGCACACTCCCCCTCGGTGATGATCGTCATGTCTCAAGGACATGTGTCATGCCCTAGCCAGCATCCTACCCACAAGGATACTCCCATACCCCCGGGCCTCAGTGATACTGGGAGGAAGACGACATAACAAGCCACTGTAATTGCAACGGTGTGATTTAAACAGTGCATGTCTCTTGCAGCACTGCCTGCCACACCAAATGTGAATCCTGTTTTTGCCTTTATTTAGGCTGGGTTCACTAAGTAAAATTATTAAATTTTGCAAGAAGCATTCATTAGCATGTTGTTTTGTCTTAAAAATAAATTCTCATGAAATAGAAAATAATGCTATATATATATATATATATATATATATATATATATATATATATATATATATATATAAATATATATAATAAACACAAAAGGCATTCATTTAACATTACTAAAAGCATATTTAGGAAAGCCTTTAATGTCAAAATAATCCTTTGATTACTCCCCACCCCCCGTAAGAACTATGTTTGTGTTTAGGGTTTTAATTAAGTACATGGTTAAAAAACAGGGCATATAAAACTCACACTCTACAGAGTGTAAACTCACTGCAATTGTTTGGTTGGAAAAAGGAGAGAAGCTTTCAAAAATATGGATGGACTCCAGTAGTTCCAGACGCTTGGTGTAGGCTACTGTAATTAATATTCTTAATTTGAAGTCGAATTGCTTTTGTAAAAAAAAAAAAAAAAAAAAAAAAAAAAGACTGACTAACAACAGAAAACAAAAGTAGCAGGCAGGCTATATGTGTTACTTGCAGTCATGTGCACATTGTATACTGTGCATAGTATATGTAAGCTCCATGACCTAGCTTGTGTTAATTGTATACTAAGTAGGTTACGACTGAAAAAAGAAAAAAAATTCACAAAAAAATAAATAAATAAATAAAATCACTGGAGTTTACATTTTAAATAATCTCCTATTGTGCAATGCAGCAGCATGTGTTATTTGGTATTACCGGACCCTATAGGCTATAGTAAAAGGAAAACGTACTAGGTATTTTATTTTATTGCTTACTGTATATTGCAGTGTTATATGCACAGAGAACATTCATGTTCTTTCAGTGTAACGACTTAGACATTTAAAATAAACCGAGCACTGTGAATGCATGTCTGTGCAGACGCCTCATTATTCCACACAAGCGGTCCGTCTCCCAACAGGTCCGCTTTACTGAAGGAGTACTCTACTGTATTACATAACTCTATTTGCCAGAGGAACTCTTATTCTCATGTACGTTACATTAACTTGTGTGTAGCCCTGCAGTGGAGGCTGACTCGAAAGCATGTTAGATGTCATTATGTTCAATATATGCATTAGAACAATAATTGTATCTACTGTAAAAACCAGTCGGTGTCAACTATCATCCATTTTTGGTCTGTTACTTGTCAATCTGAAGCTGTAAAACTCAATCAAACCAATACACACACACACACACACACACGTATATATATATATATATCCCGCCCCCACTCTCTTCCTGCAATTCTTTAGGAAATTACATTTTTTTCGCAATAGCAAAATAAATTGCCTGTAGCCTCTTTTTTTTTTTATATATTTACTGTTTGATTTTCTTTCATGCTTCTTCTCGTGTTTTGTTTTGGTTCAGTGCCTACGCTGTGGAATAACTCTGGGGTTAGGTAATCAATATTACATTAAAGTTGCTTGCTTGGATGCCTTCGATATTTGTACAATAGTGCACTGTAAGTGTTTAAAAACATGTTGTTTAAGGTCAAACCTTATTAACTGTTAGGGGCAACCGCATTGCTATAGCTAAGGAGAAAAATAGCACCGAAATATAGATTTTTTTTTTCTGTGCAATTTAAGCTACACCCAAATTCACAGCAGATTTCAGGGTTATTTGAACGATGGCAATATGGATATTAATATAATGAAGGTACAAGCAGAAATGTTTTCCTATGTGATTTCTTATATTTTGTTTTTACCTTCCCTCATCCTTCACGACTGAAACACAGTTGGAGACAGACGGTTAACCTTCTTTTTGCATATTATTACCTTGATCATGCGGCTGCTTTATGGGGAAGTGGCTGTCCTGAATTGGATGTAAAGAACTATGAGCAACGCATCTCAATAAGCAACGTTAGGGCTGAACATATCATAGCACTATACCACAAGCCTTATAAAACAAAACACCACTGTATACTATAACCTGCATATACTGCACACATATATTACGAAACCCATATATTAAACTCAAAAGGACAAGTGTCTGTAAGATGGGAATTTCAATCAAAAAGTGACAGGGGCAAAAATGTTAGATTTACTATCAGCAATGTTTCATCTTTAATGAAAAGTTGTATATTTTTTCACCATGTGTATCGAGTCCTATATAGGCTCACTTGTGCTGCTTTTAATGTCATTATTCTAACTGCAACAAACAAGATAATCTTTTAATATTTATAATACAAAAGACATAGTGCAGAATTCCCGTCTTATAGACCCCTGCCCTTCTCCTAAGAATTGTAAAAAAATGATGCATATTCTTGAACAAATTGATCATACTATTAGCTGTGACAGATGCGATCATTCTAAATCCAATTACTTTCCGATGTTTCAAAGTCAACACACCGTTAACACACCCTATCTTTACCCTGATTCACTTCCATCACAATGAAAAACAAAACAAAACATTTCGCAAATAAATAGCAATCAAGCAAAATTCCCCAAACAATAATTGTTAATGATTTGCCCGCTGTTTCGTAATTTAATCATCTTCTGTAGTAACACGATCTGCTGTCAACTGATAGAGTAACAAAGGATTACATTACAAGCAATTAGCTGAGAAATGACATTTTCTGCTGGCGATTATATTGAGTGTTTATCTGCACAGCCAAAATCACGGCTCCAGATTCTCAGTCTAATTTCAGTTGTTAATTCAACATTACAAGAGAACCAAAACTAGGACATTGACGCACAGCCATTGTTTTTTCTAACTGAATTTTAATGAATCAATTCACATACTTCATTTCTTGTCTATTACAGGGAGGTCACTAGAATATAAAAGACGAGTAACTGAATTGATTCTGAACCCTTGCACATAATACACTAGTGCTGTAGCACTAGAGCAAGAGAGTGGACAGTGGAATCTAATAGTTCATCTTAATTTATTGCGTATTTAACTATGTTGTTCTGTTGGCTACGGTGTGAGTGAAATTCAAGAGACGGTGGTCTATGTGTGTATACGTGGTGTGCTACCCTGCACTTATGTATTCTGACACCTGTTAGTGAGATGAAGTTTAAGCTCTATAGCCTGGCTCTCCAGGTACAGTGGTTAGGACACTCGCTGGGGAACTGCATGGTTGTGACCAGCCTCCACCCCTCCTTAACATGCATGTGCATAATTATATCCTGAAATTCTACAAAAAAAATGTAATAATTTGACAGATTAACGGTTTCATGTGTATTAAGGTTGGTGTCAGGAAAGTTTGGAGCAGGAAATGTCACCTTTCTTCAGTTCAGAAATACAAAAAAAACAAAACATTAAGATTATAAGTCACTCATAAAAAAATGTAATAATATGGATATCCAATTCACAAATCTTTTCCAGTACAGTTCTGAAATAAATACACAGCTTTGAAGACACTGGTTTGTGGCAGCTCATTCAGTCAAACTCACCTTGTCTCTCCAGTCTCTGGGCCTATGTGCCCTTATTGCTTGGATACTGTTTCACCTTAAACCAAGTTTGTCAACATACTGCACTTTTAAATGCGTACATTTTAAATCTAATCGTTTCCTAAATACAAACCATTAAGGAAGACCATTCTGTATTGGTAAACTCATGTCAAGGGCAGGTCACAGAAGAGGAACACCAGTTCATTACAGTAATGCCTGCTTACAGCACTTTTAGTTCTCATTATCAGTCAAACCAACAGAACAGCTGCTGTACATTTGAGTCTTTAGAAGAAACTGTCAGTTTCAAGATAACAAGTGTATAAAGAAACACTTTTTTTTTTTTTTTACTGTGAATTGAGACTTCTGTGAATGGGAAACACACCGCTTTGCACAAAACCTTTTGAACCATTAAACACTGATGGAACAAGCTATTTCTCTGTCTGCACAGCTGTGTCAGATAAAAGCACAGGGATGAATGTGAAAGTCACACAGAACAGAAGGGAGGAGCAATTTCAATAAGTCTTTCCTTACATCGCTTGCATTACTGGAAATCTGCATGAACGCTTCGTGTTTTAGACCACTTCACAATGCATTAGTCACTGCTGTTTCATTCATTTAGAAGCATCTGTAATCTACTGGTTGTGAAAGACATGCAGAGTGAATAGCACTGCATTCAGTGATTCACCGATCAGCTGAACGTTAACATCATCCAGCTTATACATTTTCAACTCGACATCTGAAAAGTTTCTTATAAAACATTAGGTACATTTACACAGTAACGTAGCAGTTTCTCAGATTTAAAACATGTACTTCCAGTACTTGCCACAGTGCACCTTTCAAGGAGTACCATTGAGACTGAGGGATTACTTTTCCCATTATAAAATGTGTGCTGATAACAACTGGCACGTCAGCCTTCCTATTCCCCTGTATCACATTTCTTATCTTTTTACAATTAAGACAAAGCATGTGCCTGTTATGGAACCATAAGCTACAGGCCACCGAACTCAGTGACAATTACAATCCACTCTGTCACTTACAGAAACAGGGCCAGCGCTGCAAGACTCGACTACCCCAGGGTTTTCAACTGGTACAGGATGGACACTATGTTTGTCCCATGGATAAAAAGGCCAATACACCTGCTAACTTCACGACTCAGCACCCATGTTCCTTTTCACTCTCTCACAAGCTCATGTTATATTACCTTTTTCCAGGGGAGAAGGGCATTTCAAAAGTAACCTTTTGAAAACCTGAGCTAAATAAATGCATACTAATGTTGTAGCGGCACACTCCTTCAAGACCTTTTTAAATCAGTATTTACAGCATGACAGACTGTGGTCCATTGACTGCATCAGAGCAGGGTCACATTACTTACACACCTTATTAAAACCCTTTACTCAACCTGAAAATCGAGCCTGCAAGGTTTTCGTATTGATGGCTGCTACTCAGGTAGCCCATTAGCTGAAAGCCTAATGTGCAAGTGAACTTTAAAACACAGCTTTGACAGCACAATAATGATACGAATTCAACTGAATTTAATTCAACAATTGCTTGATGACATAGATAACGGCACACAACAGAGTGTCATTAACAATGAAAACAAAATAGATTGATAGAATGCAATGCAAGTAATTGTATGATATCACGATCGTGCAACTGACCTGTATGTACTGGTTCATGCCATTGGTATAAGACCCCTGTGGTAAGAGTCTACCAATGGTTCATATCATTACAGCTACATAATAAGGGAGATACTGCATTTGTTGGACTTTTCTTTTTAAAACTGCAGCGACCAGGATTCCATTTTAAATATGCACCTGCTATCCTTGTAGTGGATTTTAGACAAAACATCATATGCCAAAAACATACATTTTCTTTAAAAGACGCTATAAGTACAGCAGCACCATAATTAAAATTGAATGCCAGGCAGATTTAAGGCTGACTGACAACCTTTAAAAAGCTGGTGGAGGAGGAGAGCTAAGAGATGAGCTGCAACTGCATTGCAAGGTCAGGATTTCCTTTCCCCGGTTTATCTGTAGCTGGCTGCTTTCTGATCGCTGGCTGACTGACAGGTTAAGGGGAGCTGCCAGCCTAAGCCGACACTTTGCTTTCTATGCCTGATCTTCCTGAAGCGAAATCACAGCACTTTGACAGGAAAAGTACTTCAAATGTGAAAAACTGGAAAATGACTTGCATTAACATTTGTACATCGAAGCCTTTTTCACTTAAAAAACTGACACATCAAAAGAGACTCCCACTCCGAAAAATGTAGCGATTTGCAGTTAGATGACAGCGCAGTGCTGTGGAAAGTCACAATGGCTTACAACTTAATTAAGGCAGGTTAAAGAGTGGGCGGTCAAACGTGCCTACCTGACGGAGTCAAATGCTGTGATCATACGAAATATCTGTAACAAATGTCATTTTTTTTTTTTATCTCCGAGGATATTCAAGCAAAAAAAAAAAATATTCCATGAAGTTATAAATGCCATAAAACCACACCAAGTAAAAAGTGAGCTATGCTTGACTTGTACACCATGCCTGTACACATAGGAGAATGATAGGGTGTCACAAAACACTGCACTGCTTCATTTTAACATTTAATAATGTCAAGCCTTTTTTATGCAAAAACAGCAAAGGATTAGAACATACTGCATGCACAGCAACCCCTATTTGGCAGGCAGCAGGCAAGGACAGACGAAGGACCAATCAAGCTTGGCAACATTCAAGTCCATTTCGAATCCGGGAGAAAGCAGGGGTATAAACATGCTTTGGCCATCTCTCCTTTCCAAATGATTTATAATGTGTAGCTTACAAAAGAGAGCCAATAAACAACGGTCTCTTCCAAAGCAATTTCAGCTGACAGTTTGCTTTGCTGCCAATTGAGGGGTTTGGATTCCTAGGCTGTCAACATTCTGTCATTTCAGCTGCACCCCGGCAATGTCAAAACGTGTTAATAAAATTGGCAAGGGGAGGGGGAAAGTCACATTTGTTTCTGAAAACACTGACATATTTCTGCATCTCTTAAACTGCCAGGGTTGTTTTTAAAAGAGGTCTTGAGCAAAATAGGTCAAGATCAGAATGAAGAATGACAAAGGGGAAAAGTCAACAGGTGGAATTAGCATCGTCTCCCGGCGGCCATGTTAATCTTTGTTCTACATCATGTCACTGGATGTACATCAAGCTGCATGCATTGGAGAACACAGAGAGAAGCGGCTTTGCCTCCAGTGGCAACCTGTTCCACGCTAACTCTCTGCAAGCACAGATGGGCTGCTCTGCACGACACCACCAGCACAACAAAACAAAAAACAAGCTGCGTGGGCAGCCCGCAAGCCAATGCTATTAAAGTCCTAACTTCACCTTAGACATTTCATTTAACATTCATCAACGGGTTTGATAAAAAGGACTTCAAAAAGATCTGGTAGCTAATAATATATATTAAAAACTCACTTGCCAATTTCACGATTCCTTTCCGCACATTTAAAGGATTTCACTCTCACTATCTCATTTAGAAAATTTACATTTGTGCCGAGCGCTCTTCTCCAAACAGAGACTGGCATTCCTCGCTGTAACAAAATTCCCTAAATAAAAATAAATTGACAGTGGGTATTATGCAGATGCTGTGCAGCAATCTGCTGCGCTCAATAGCTCTAATTTCATGCTGATGTTCGGGCACTTCCAGTGGCTAAGTGAAAATCTAACCATGGGGTACCTTGGCAGTGTGGAACTTAGAGCCCCAGAAGAAAATCCAAATACTGTATCTAACAGCATGGACTATTACCTGTATTTTGAATATATTCAGTATAGCTACAATCATGCAGAACGCTGTACTGTTATGATAAGGTGTGCCTTATCTAATTTATATAACTATATTAACTATAATCATATGTGTAATCACACCAGATTCATATTGTACCTTTACTTCTAATTTATTTTCATACAAGTCCCTTAGATATATTTAAATTTAAATAATATATACCACATACCCAGTTTAGCCCAAGGTAACTTAAACCATTACAGTATTAAAAGCACCTACAAACATGTCTTAAATTGTATGAGCAGTAAATGTCCCTCGTTTTCTATAGAAAGGTTCAAGAATGCTCCATGACTAGAGTGCAGTCAGTCTGAATAAAGTACAGTACTTCAAATCTTGTTGGCTTATATCTGACAAGTGTTACTCACAAGTGCAGGTTAATTTCTCGAGGCACCCTACAGCATACAAGCTCAAATTGAGATTGACAGTTTTGTCATGCCGCTGTTGTTGTTGTATGTTTCCTCTATTTCATATAGTTGTTCATTACATCATGGAAACCCTGAGAGAGCAACACAGCAGGCGAGCGTTTCTTAACTTGATATATATATATATATATATATTCTTTCTTAAAGACTCTGCAACCCACCCACAAATTCAGTTTCAATTAGCAGCTCCTCTACAGAACGTAACACAAGCAGCTGTTAAAGTGCACTCAGATGTCACTGAAATACTGCAAACCCAAACTGTAAATAGCACTTTGTAAATCACTTGTCACTGTGGCTGTCAGCTCTCACTGGGTAGGCTCAGCAAGTAACAATGAAACCCATCTGCTAAACCCCCTTCTGATTCTCCACACCCACATCCCCAGTCATCAGCTTTTAGATGTGCCAGACTACCTTACGATGGGTAGACAACACTACCCATTAGCTCTTACATTATCAGACAATTTGTGAAGCTCCAAATTGTCACAGTTGGAAATTAAGTAGAGTTAGAGAACAGGAGACCCCTTTTTTTTTTACCCAGAGTGGTGGGGGTATGGAATGGGTTACCAAGCCACATTGTCGATGCTGAATCATTATGATCCTTTAAGACCCAACTTGACACGGTTTTGTGATCAATATTTTTTAAACCACAGCGTCAGGCCCTCTGGCTATACTGTGACAGAAACAAATGCAACTCTTCAGTCTTTGCTATACAGAAAATGAGACATTGTCTTTAAACTGACACTTTTGCAGAAGCCAGATCATTGCGTCATTGTGCCAGTAAGTCTCATTACATATAGGAAGTGCAGACATGGTTAGAACACTTCAGTGGTCTTCATAACAGCCCCTTTCTACAGCCTGCAATAACAACACTGCAACTAATCTAATTATAGGAGGCAATACACTATTCCATTCATAATACCTAATGTCAGAGAATTAATTACAAAACTCTTAACACGAGAAACTTGAGAGGACCGTATCACGGTCTCTAATTTAATGATAAGGTAATAAATTGAATTCTATCTTTCAAATTATGCTTTGTAATTAGTCCAAAACAAGAGTAAATGTTTCCGGAATGTGTTTGATATCATTTTACTAGAAATACTGAAATCCTAAACATCGCCAACTCTACGCCGGGCACAGAAAACAAGGAATAATATGCGATAAAAATGTGCTGGTAGGGTTGTTTAGTGGTGGCCAGTGCATGCATACAGTTTACGAATCTCTCAGTTATTTTGATAAGTAGCATAAAAAGATCTGATAAATCTGTGATTGCATTAAAACACCATGTGAGGGTTGGAAAATAAATTGTTCTTTGCTGCAAGACTATGGTAAAAATAAACACTGACCCGTTTGTGTCTCTTGTGGGCTTTCTTCTTGTTCCTCTGTTGCTGGCCCAGGTTCTGGTCATTCTCCTGGTCCGAGGGGCCATGGTGCCTGTTCCTCCAGGCGTGGAAGCTCAAACCATTGGGCAGCCCATCCTGCTGCTTCTTATTGCGGGTGCTGAGCTTTTTCTCCTGCCGTTCATGGGGTTTCAATGCAACGTCCTTCTGAAAACAACAGTACAAATGCTTTAGTATTTTTAAAACATCCTTTCCTTGCAACCTGCAGATTTTTAAAAACATTTTTAATGTAAGAAACACATTTTAGTGGTATTTCAATTTAATACTGAATAATGCACAAGTAACATTACTGAATTCTTGTAAAATTCTTCCATGCTCATTCTAACTTCTCATGAGACAATCTAGAGCTGAAACTGTCACAGCACACATGACACGAATGTATCAAGGCAAATAAATGACTAAAGCAGACGGAATGTTGGACTATTATTATGGGTTTCAGGTATCAAATTCTTCCACATGTCTTTTCCAAATTTATTTGTTAAATTATTTTATTATGAAAACCACATGTAAAATGTCACATTTATTTATAATACACATTAACATGTAAAATAAACACTATGACAACATGCATGTCTGATGTGCTGTTTAACAACCTCTATTTAAACACTCCTGCTGAGGAAAGCACTGCATCTCCTCAAACCCATCTATAATTCAGCAGAAAATGCACCATAATAATAAGCAATTTATACCCTACTATCTACCAGCCTCCTAATGAGGATTAACCACTCTGTACAGACAGGCCTAATGCTGTGCAATGGCACACAGAACTCCAGTTGATCAAATTAGATTTGAATCTGCAAGTAATCCCTGCTGTAGGTCATGCAGCGCTAATGGTCAGGTTGTATAAAATGCATTGTGGCAATTCAACAAAGCAATAGATTCACCATGTAGAGCACAGCCAGTCAACAGACAGAGAGATTTATCACAAAAATGTAACTGTAAAAACTCTAATCGATACTGGGAAAAAAAGTGTCAATACTGTGTGCAATTGGGGCTCCCGAGTGGCGCATCTGATAAAGACACTCCATGTGTAGTGCAGGATGCGCCCTATAGCCTGGAGGTCGCCGGTTCAAGTCCAGGCTATTCTGACAGCACGCATTTCGGAGGACACTCCCATGGGGGTGGTAGCGGTGAGGTCAGCCTAAACACAATTGAATATGCCAAATTGGGAGAAAATAATAAAACAAATTGGCGATTACTAAATTAAAATAAATAAATAAAAATACTATGTGCGATTATAAAAAAAAAAATGAAACTATAATGCTTGGTTACAGTCAAGTGTACAGTACGAATCTAAGGAGGTTATGACATGGCTGTACACTGCACTGATGAGCCTGCACTTAGAATAGCGTGTTCAATGCTGGCCTTGGAGAGAGTATGATGACCACTCTACTGGATGAGATGATCCATGAAGTTTGCAATGGCACCCTCATATATAGTACTACAGTGTATACTACAAACACTTCATTTTGGTTGAAACTGTGTTCGAGATTCTGCAATCTTCCGGCTGCCAGTGCTTTGATTGCCATTTTATATCACAGCTGGAGTGTAACAGAAGGTGGATTGTATTAATGGAAATTTACTACATATTTTCCCTTATCTACAACCCCTGCAAACAAATGGTTATGCCAAATAACGGGCCACGAAAGGCGACCTTTATGAAGATAATTAGACAAAGTAGGCAGTAACGTAATTAACACAAGGGAGATTAATGGTCACATTGAACACGGCCTCATGTTAATGAAGTCAAGCTGGAGATAACAAGTATGTTCTTCAGATTGGCCCAAAGAGTTGCTTTTGAGGCTGGAAAAAAAAAAACATCAGTATCGTGTTTCGAGTCCAATGGAGTTCTGACCTATTTTTGTGACAGCCACTCCTAGAATGGGTCTCCTTTGCTGATTCACTATGACTAAATTCTCATGCCAGTTGTGGTTATTTTCCACTGCCTCCAATCTGAACCGGTCAGCTTGGGGAAGACAGTTAAACTCCTGTTTCAACAGATGCACACACTCCAGTTCATCTCAGGACAATCTGTCTCGCCACCACCATGGCTTCCAACTCCAAACTCAAGCCAATGAATCCTTTTACATTTTCAAATTCATTTTCAAGTATCTCAGCAATGCGTACACTTATTAACTGAATCTCAGCTACTGCGGTTTTAGTAGTCAAGCTATCATCCATAACTTCAAAACACAGATTATCCACAGGTATCACTTACAAGAAGTCATGTAGACAACTGTTTCAACTCGTGCCGGTAGAAGAACCAGTTCACTCTTGCTTCAAATCACAGCCTGATAAATGCTTTTAGATAATAAGGATTAGAAACCTCGGGAGCTCTGATGACATTTAGATAAAATGTCTGGTTTCAAAAATAATACGAAAGGAAACCTAACATTGGAGAGGTCATTTAAAGATCTGGATATTTAAAACATCAATAAAAGTCCCTGTTTCCCAGTTTCCAATAATAATAAAAACCTAATAAACCTGGTATTACCTTGAATTGACCTTGCTTGTAACTTCGCGACACAACCAAACAGCAGGTGGTAATGCCCTATAATCAGGCTTTTATTGCTTAATTAGTCAACTCACTGGAGTAATTGCAATCCATCTTGCATTTCAGAGACAAGACTGGATCAGAGATTATCAATTTACAATGCTAAAATAAGGTGTTCCATCTGTATCCTCTCTGTCTAACTGCCCTACACATTCATCAAGAGTGCATTCACTCTCCTTGTGTCCATGCTTCTTCCCAGGGAGTGTTGAGCAATGTTCTGTGGCTTGAAAAGAGAAATGTTGTTCCACTACAACCAAGGTTCCCCAAGGGGTCTTTAACAGCCATGAGTAGTGGATTATGTTCTGTATCGAGCTTAAAGACCCACACATTGCATAACCCAATACACACATCAACACAAGGTCTATGCATGAAATGGAACCAGTTATAGGTTTTATATTGTATTTTTCCCCCAGCTTTCTTTGCAAACGCAGCGCAAGGAACAATGAAAATCTTAGAAAGACACGGCACACATTAGGAGCAGAAATGAATAAAATTACCAGCCTGCTCTTTCATGCTCAGACAAAATAAAGTGTAATTTATAAAACACTGTAAATTCCTACTGTGTTTTTGTGTCCGTAAGCAGTTCAACAGGAATAATGAATTCAACAAGAAATGGTTACCGAGTAGCACTCTGCATTAGGAGTCCAGACATATGACACACTCCAGACTGACTGGGTTGGTGTGTGTGTGTGTGTATATATATTTTTTTTTTTGTAAACATTCAAAAATTAATTACTCGATAAAAAGAGAAGCCAAATAACAATCCAGGCACATTTCAGATTTGTTTAGCCGTTTCCCCGAGGACACTCTGCAGAAGCTAAAAACAGGGACCTAGGCGATGCAATAAAATAAACTACATGTTGAAAATCCTTATTCCAAAATATATTATAAAAATGTTCTTTTTCACAGGTTTTTCTCAGAAGCTGAATCAATGATTAGCAACAAGGATATCTACACTAATACATACTTGTATCATGAAATTATTCAATGCGTTACAGAAAAATATTGAACCATAAACAGCACCGATATGGAAATTAAAACTACAACAAAACAGAATCTATTAAATATATGTCAAACAGTTCAAGAGATATATATTTAGGAAAATTATATAAAAGGATCATTTTTAAACATGCTGAGAGGGCCGACGATAAATGCTTCGACTTGGCCGCTGGGTTCAAGCATACACAATATGCAACCATATTTCAAGCCAATGGGCACATTCAGCTGTGGTCTTTTTACAGAACAATGTAACGGTACAAATATGAGATGCTCTTTTTCTTCCTAATACTTTGTTCCAAATCGCATTACCAATCTTTCTTGAATAGCATGCTGCCTACAGTAAATCGTACTTGGCATACCTTTAATGTATTATTAAGAATACAAAGTAACTACTGCTGACAGATCAAGAGTTTATGAAATACACCCACTCGTCCCACTGTGCAGCCTGGAATTTAAAACAGAAACAATGTTAATACAAGTAATATGGATCAAAAGGCAGCTCTTTAGAAAGTCAGCTCTAATTAGTATTGTTATGCAACGGCTTTATTGCTTTTGGAATTGTTGAGGGCTCTAATTTACTGCAGTTTACGAGAAAGTTGTTTCAAATAAGATTTTCTTCATTTTTTTTTCTGCTCCCTTACACAAGTTCTACTGATTGCATTTACTCAAATGTTGTGTTAAATACAGCAGTCAGTTAAGCTGCTCTTCAGTTCTAGTCTGTTACAGACATTCAGTATGTGAAAGTGTCTTTATATTAGGAAGTGCCAGCATCAGCAAGTGCATAGCGGTGTATTGCCAGCAAAATAAAAGCAAGCTTGAACCAAAGTGGCAGATCATTCAATAATAAAAACAACATTTTTATTTTTATATAGCGCCTTTCATAGTGGACCACCATCACAAAGCGCTTTACAGAGGTAGGCTGTGAACTGTGCATTATATGCAGAGTCACTTACAATAGGACAATGGGGCTGGCTCTAGTGCAACAGACTATTCGGATCACCAAGTCTATGTTATATATCTCTATGGCAGGTAACTAGACCTGGTGAGCACTCCTGAACTCAGGTGAAAGCACCTGAATACAGACCTAGCTCAGTATTTCAATAACTGCAATACGAACGATTCAGAATGATGGAAAATGTCATAAAAGAATAGGGGGCAGTAAAAAATAAAAATAAATGCATATAAAAAAAAAAGATTTGCAAAGGAAGGAATTTCCCTGGGTACCATTCCAGAAATCACAATATCCAAACTGGAAACATCACCCATGTCATGCTTTACAGATTTGGGTCTGGAACTGTCCAGCGATATATATATATATATATATATATATATATATATATATATCTATATATTATTATATATATTATATATCTATATAATATATATATATATATGATGGGATATGCTGCAAATTATAATTTTACTATATGCTGCTTTATTAAAACGAAAAGCGATATGCAGCTTTGCTTCTTCAAACCTCAAAGTTTGGAGTTGTAGGGTTTGAATAACTATTAGAATACATTTATGTCTGAGGAGTCTCCCTCCCCCGGGGCCCTCCTCAAATTCCTCCTCCAGAATCGTACTGGACCCATCTGTCACCGGCTCTGCCAGATAACTGTAAGATGCCAGAGCATTTTAAAGCTGAATAAAAGCACAATCCCGTTCGTTCCATACCGTCAACCTGCCGCGTGTCTTCATCTCACCAGAAAAATCGTGCAGTCAAAGACAGGAGCATATTGCTCCCGCTCAGAGCTGCCAAGGTTCAAAGACACCCACGTCACTCTCAAGTCTTAACTAAGGGGCTGAAAAGCACCAATTCTTTACAGACAATGCGAGTGTCCGCAGAATGAAATACACTGAATAGGGGGAGATTCAATTCCAGGAGGCTCTTATTTTATATGGAGAGTGCATGTCGATATCAGATGGAAGGTAAACTGAGATTTGTTCATTTATGCAACAGTTCTATGGATTATTCCTGTGGACATGTGCTTTTAAATAGCATGGCAGAGAATACAGGACAGCACAGCAATAAGGACAAGGGCTTAAGCAGGGATGCTAAATGGATACAGTAGTATCTTATTTGCAGGTATAAAAGACCCCAGTGAATGGCGATCGCTCAATGCAGCGAAGCAGATCTAATGTCAAATCATTCCTTTTGTAAACCTAGCAACAACACTTTGAGATGCATTGATACAGTAAGTGAAGTGATATAAGATTACATCTGTGTTTCTTCCTTATCTTCCATAATGCATTCAGTCTGCTATTTTTTAATACAACTACAAAATGCGTACTGTAGATTAGAACAGAGTCAATAATGACTAGATGCTGAACCACAAATACTGCAGAAATAGCGTAGCGCACACACCAAGTGAATATGAAAATGTATTCAGGAATATGACTTAATCAATCCAGCTCAAGTGGATGAAAGGTGCAAGCTCAGTGCATCAGTTAATTTTTTTTTTTTTTTAATTGAAAAGCCACTGAAACAAACTTTAAAATGATTGCCACGCTCTACATAGATAATAACTGGGTCAAAAATTAAATTTCTACCAAGTTGGGCAGAAGTTACACAGCTCTTCTTCTACATAATAATAATAATAATAATAATAATAATAATAATAATAATAATAATAATAATAATAATAAGTAATAGTAGTTTATTTAGCAGTTGCCTTTATCCAAGCCGACTGGGGTGTGTGAACTATGCGTCAGCTGCAGAGTCACTCACAACAACGTCTCACCCGAAAGACAGAGCACAAGGAGGTTAAGTGACTTGCTCAGGGTCGCACAGCGAGTGAGCTGGGATTTGAACCGGGGATCTCCTGGTTACAAGCCCTTTTCTTGCATGCACACACGACACCTGTCCTTGCCTCATTTTCTCAACCACATGTGATTACATATCATGGAAGGAACACCTACAGCTGGATTGAACCCTTTGTGACTTAAACCATTTTACCATCTCTACAGTGCTGAAGATTTCCTAGCTCAGTGTCCTAAGGGGGCGCACAATGTATTTTACATCAAACTGGATGACATCAGGGCAGCATCACAATGAACTGTACAGTACTTAGTTTGATTCTCTTGATTTGATTGTAATCACGCATCTATAGCAGGCACTTCTGTTGCTATGACTGCTGAGTACCTACAGGTCGATAGCAACAGTGCACAGCATGTATAATCATATACAAACAATAACACTTTCATTTTATGAGAAATGGCTAGCCTCATATTCACTGATAATAATTAACTCAGTATGCTAAACAAAAGTTTTGAATTAGAAATCTGAGGCAGCACAAAATGAAAACAGGTGAGATGACAGTGTAATACTGTTGGTACTGGCACCACATCTGCTATTATGCGACAATACTGAAGACTTTAAGAACAGCAGTATTCTGTGTATATGCCACCAGTTCTGAATCTATGTACATTACGACACTGCACAATGCTGTACAGCTATGGCCAAAAGTTTTGCATTACCCTATAAAATTAACTAATTTTATTTCAGAAAGTCAAACAAAACCTGCTGAATAATGTTATGTTAACATATTGAATTAAATACAGCTTTGTCGGGTTACCACACACAAAAAGAAAAACTGTTTCGAAATCTAACATGAAATACTGTACTACTATTATGGCTTCCGGTAGACACTTGCGATATCATTTTGTAGTTTTTTTGATTACAATTATTTTTTCCGTTGTGTCTCAATCCTAAAATTCTAGGTGATGCAAAACTTTTGGCCGCAGCTGTACACAGTACACACTGAAGTGTGCGCTGCTCTTAAAGAATAAAGGCTTTAAGAGCAACGCACATTCTATAAGCCCTGCAGAAACGATCAGTGCTTGTTTTTTTTGTCTGCCTTTTCAGACCAAGATATTAATCATTCATTGTTTCTTAAAAAGGCAAACATCACAAAGGATACTCAAAGGCTTTGTGGTATTAAGAGGCTAAATCTTCCGTCTAAATTAACACTCCACTCAAGACAAAATAATTAATCAGGCAAAATCCCAAGTACTCTGTAATGACAATTAGCAAGCTTATTGCTGTCACTGTTCATTTATAGCACTGGAATGCAGCAGAGGGAGAAGTCAACTTCCAGAACATAATTCCAAGCCTACTCTTAAGTTTCAAGTAGTCGGGTGGGAGGAGTCCATTATGCAGACTAAAGACAATTATTTACATCTTCACTCAACGTTTCTCAAGGCACCTTCGACCCCATTGTCAGGCCCTAAGCATCCAGATCTGTATCAAAAAGTTAGCAAGATAAATGTCCAAGCTGACAAGCTAGACTGAGATCAAAGGATCAAAGTTGTGTCCACAGTACAGTGACACCAACACCTTAGAACATGCAGTCTTGCAACCCACTGTGAGTTCATTCTGAAACACTCACATGTGCAATGTTGATATTGATTTCTGAGTAGGATAGTATGCTTCTGTGAGGATAACACACAAATAAACAGTTTGAGGAAAACCAGATCTATGCTTTCCTGACCTAAGGGTTGCTTTGTAATGCCCATCCAGAACCATCTGTTTTCCTGTTTATCCTACACATAAATCAATACCTGCACTTCTCATGCTTGGCACTTAGAAATTCAGCTTGAGGGTCTAAGACACACCCACACCTACATCACTTTATAATGCCGCCTTTTCACTTTAACCACAGTGGCTCCATGAATAACAGTAGATGGCGTTTGGATTCAACTTGCCTGCTGAATCTGAATAACCAGTCTTAACCGTTAGATTCACTTTCTCACAATTTACAGAAAATATACATTATCCATAAATAATATAAGGACACTGATCTAGCCTGCATTACAAATGTCTTTGGCAGGCAACTGGAACTGAAGAGCAGTTCCAGAACTCATGGTCAAGCAACACTGATGGTTTAAACACTGCTTCAGTTTTCTTAAGCTGTCCCTTGTCATTATATTTTGGTTTACCTGTTACAGCAATGGCATGTTCAACATAAGGGGGGAAAAAAAAAAGTTTAAATGAAGCATTAATAAGGACTAATAAAAATCATTAAAAACATATTTAAAACAGAACGCAGAACATTTTTATATGTACTCAAAAAAGCATGAGCCAAACACAAATGATGAGTTCTCTTTACAGCACATGACAACCAATGCATAATAGCTGCAAGTGTGCTTGCATTCTTTTGTATAATTTTGCTTGGTTAGTGTTTTAGCAGGTGTCATTCTTGAACCTGCATGATCTGCTCTCCGCTGCTGGGTTGGCAAGACGCGATTCCATATTGCAATTAAGTGCACAACTATTTTCTCTTCAATATACAATTAAACAAACTATGAGTCTAATTTTAAGATGACAGTGCATTAACTTTAACAGGTCCTGCCCACGTTTAATTATAAAAGCTTTGAAATAAAGCAAATATTTAATGCTGGTTTAAAACAGATGAACACTTTGTAATTAAGTACCAGCAGCTCTAAGTGGCCATTATATATTATTGCCTGGGACATCACTTACAGCACTGTTAACACAACCCTTTCGCAGCTCAGCTTCAAAGAACAACACAAGCCAAAATGAAAGCAAAATGAAAATAAGTAGGGCATCTATTTTTCAATTGTTCTAACATTTGGAGGAGTCTGAAATTACCCCCACCCCCCACCCCACCCTATGAAAATTCCTGCAACTACTGGGAAGCTGGTGACCAGTTCAGAGTTGGGACCTGGAACAAAGGTTTACTGGTGTCTTACTGGTTACCTGAAAGCTATATAAAAACACCCCAGGCAATGTTTACAGATTCATTTAGGAGTGCAGACAACACACAGATGGTTTTAGTCTAATAATAATAATAATAATAATAATAATAATAATAATAATAATAATGATTAGTACTATTGTTATTGCTTTTTTACAGATGTCATTTATATCTCCTAAAAATGGCCAGCATCTAGTAATCTATTGCCAGCTCATTTGAATAAATGACTAGTACTAATAAAGAAACAGGGAGCATATCACTTCTTCCAGGCCCACAGCAGAGCAAACACCAGGCAGGATTTAAATACCTTGTTTATTTCTCATTGGAAAAACTCATCTAACAAATTAAAAAAACAAAAAACCCTGACGAGCAAATTTTACTCTGCTTCACTGTTCTACTACGGATCTGCAAAAACGTCATGAATACCTTGGACATACACCAAATAAGGGATTTAAACAAAAATATACCTTTGCCTACAACATGTCCAGCAATCATTTTGAACAGGAGTCCTTTGTGTCACTGAATGCCAGCAAGTTATTTTGCTTCAGAAATTCCCAGTGGCCTCTTTTATAATATCACAACCTATGCGTTCTAGTTTTGACTTCAAAATCCAACTGCAGTGTTATTTGGAGAACCTCTAATATATATATATATATTATATCTATATATATATATATATATATAATATTATATTATATATCTATATAATAGAGAGAGAGAGAGAGAGAGAGAGAGAGAGAGAGAGAGAGAGAGAGAGAGAGAGAGAGAGAGAGAGAGAGAGAGAGAGAGAGATATTATTTAATTTTTTTTTTTTTTTTTTTTAAAGTCTCACACCTCAGTATTAATGTGGCATGGCAAAATCGTTTAATGTATAACATGTGTGCGCTGTGCTGTGATTTTTACACTGTTTTGAAACACGCAGTAGTTAAGGCTAATGCCCAGCCTACACAGCTGTTAAAACCTTTTATTTTGGCCCTCATGCCAGTTCATTTTATTCCTTTTTTGTTTTTTCTGCTAACAAACGTGCGCAATAGCGCTTCGACTGCAGCTTTCTGTCTCTGGGTCTCTTTCCTGCCGGTAACAGCTTGGGCCGTGACACTACTCTGTCACAATTAATTACTGCAACAGGGTTATGATACTGTTGTTTTCACAGAACTCCGCTTATCTTAGCATATTTTAGGGTGCTGAAGCAGATGGCATACTGTACTCAAACTATCACAAGTAATAACACTGCGTTTTAACAGGTTAGCCAGTTACAGGAAAACCAATTAAACAACTGTTTTTCTAACTGAGGCATGCCTGACAGCAAATGGTAGGTTTTTTTTGTAGGAATTAAGCTTAGCAATTGAATGAGGTGCCATAACATTTACCAATCTGCATATAATTTACACTGCCCGTTGTGCTTCCTCGAACAAACTCAGGGGGCTAGGCTCATATCCAAATGAAGTAAGAACATATCATTTGAATGCAGCAGTCATTATAAATATTTACACTACTCTACAAAACAATAACTCGATCATTCCATTTGAGGTTTGGCTTTATAGAAATGACATTTGATTTTAGGATTGATCTACAATCCCTGAAATGCTGCAGTATTAGTTTTATATTTTATAGTTGACAGAAAGTTTTTTTCTTGATTTAGCACAACGTTGTCTCAGCACAATTTTATATAATCTTCCTGGAGCTGCTCATGCCAGGACACTGAAATTAACTGTTCATTTTCTCATTGCATACTGCATTATTGCATATTTACTGTACACACATTAACACAATTCCAGTAAAAAAAAAAAGTTAATCTTAGATTCTCAGATTGGGTCATTATAATGTCATTTACTGTAACAATACAGTCAAGCCTTATTAAAATGATGTGTTAATCTTCTTAACCCTCTTCTGTATCTGGTGTTTTCACTTGTTATAAACTACCCCCTATTTGAATAAATAAGCCCTTCTTCAGCAATGTTGGCCTGAAACAGCAAGGAGAACATTCCAAAATGGTAAAGGCTTCAGTTGTTGAAAATTATTTTACACACCCTACTGAAAAATAATTGATTGTTGCAAGTGTTTCTTCACCGATCTTTCGAGTATTTAACTGCATGTGACATTTATTTACAAATGCTGTGTGTCCTCTGTTTTCAAAGTCGCACTTTATGAAGTCAACAGAATATTAAAACGAATTCCCTCCCAATTAAACCAAGATTTCTCTTGCTAGACTCTTCTGCTTTGAAGTGTGTTAACCTTCTGCATTTTACCAACTCCAAGGGAGCCAAGGAACTGTTGCAAACCATCAAAACGGAGACTTATTTCTCCTGCGTTCTAAATATATGACCCAGCACATCAAAACACCAGGTCTAACCTTTACAATGTCAAAACCTGTGCTCACCAAGCTGCCCAATTAAAGTGACATTTCAAAGATTCTCTCTCCCGAGTCCCCTGCAATTATTGCACATCACAGCCACAAAACGGGAGCTTACCGCAGAGATCTACAAATCATTAATTGACGCCTTCTGTTGTACTCAAGTATTTTTTTTTGTCGTGGAATAAATATAATGGAAGTAAAGTCACTGGGTTTAAGCATCTCTAATCTCTGCCCTTTTGAAAAGCAAAACGCTTCACACAAGTGGTTATTCATTAGCTCAATACCAATATGAACTTGCTTCTGACCTCTACAATCATTTTCTACGAGTAGGAGTCCAAGCAAAGAAAAATCGTTCATAAAAGATTCCTTGACTGCGCCTTCTTGGATGGTCCTTCATAACAGACACAAGGTTATGACAATGCAACGTGAATCCCAAAAAAGGCAACCTAGAGGTATAAAGTGATATGCTCCAGTTGCGCATGGGAATTAAATGAAATCAGAAGGACTTGCGTCATGAATAAGTACTGCAATGGAATCACTATGAATGACAATGCAAGGCAGGTATCTCAAAGCAAGGTTTAAGACAAGGGTCGTCAGTCACTTGAATCGCCTCCAGAGAAACTATTTTCCGAGCCGTCAGTCAATTTAAATGACATGCCAAATTTAATCAGTAGCAATTGTGAGCTAATTAAAAATTGATGAAGCAAACCAAAACTTGTAAATCACAGGGAGTTGCAACAACGATTCTTCACTAACAAACCGTTCACTGTATTGAAAGGCGGGGGGTTGTGAAAGACGTGCCTGGCACAGCCACTGCAGTGTCCTTTGCCAACCATTCCACTCAAGGGACTCGAACATCATCCGATACCCTGCTTGGAAGAGCGACGGACAAGGCAGAATGATCAAAATTAAGGATGCATTTAGAGTTTAATCAAAATCCTACTTTAAATGCAAATTTTCCAGGACAGGCTAATAAAACCTGAATCTAAGGGCACAATTCCACTCTGTTACCAAGACGCCCCCACCACCACCACCACTGCTTTCTACACACACAAGACTCCAATCTGAACCCTGAAGCAATGACACAGTTTGTATGTATTATATATATATATATATATATATATATATATATATATATATATATATATATATATATATATATATATATATATATATATATATATATATATACACCATAACAGGGATTGGAAATAAGACTCTTATTGCATAGCAGTTTTACCCATTCCAGGTTTTACTACAAGCTTGAATTACCCAAAGTGTATAGGTAAAAGGCTCAGGTGTGTCTTATTAAACTCATAGTAAAACCAGCAATATAGTATTGGTTATTTATGCCTTCCTAAGACAGCAGTGACTGCATTTTAAGAAACATTTTAAGGATAGCCAAACAAATATAAAACAGCTCTAAACAGCAAGAACTACATATATTTAGCACATTTGACATTAAATGTTATTTGCCATGCTTGTCTCCATAATTATGGGAGTAATAGCAGCAGTTGGAAAGTTCTAGAAACTGCTGGGAAATCTGAGCACTGCTTTCAAAAGAAAGTTAATTAATTCGATAGATATATGTCCTGTAATTTGAGTCTTTTACTTCTAAACCCTGAAAGCTATCTAGGCCTGTCATGTTCACTTGACTCGTCTAACGCAATGATTCATTGCCAACTGTAGCTGGTGAGAAAATACATGGCTTGAAAAGGCAAGACTGACAGCGCCATAGATTCTATCAACAGTGGAGGTACAGCACAGGCATTTACAGTGCTGTAATCATCCACATGGTTCCTCCAGTGCATCCCAAACCTACCCTGCAGGGATAATCATCTATTGGGCTGGGAAAGTAATTCAGGGACCTCAAGCTGAAATCAACAAACTCATTTCAGATGCAGCCTGAGCTGAATTTAAACATAGGACCACAGAGAATGAAAGGCAGGTTGCACTCATGCAAGCCCCTTGTTTTTATAATCCCACCGTTAGAAACTAAAGTATATACAATACCTAGTAGGATTTAAGAAGGGTACACCACCTGCATATATAAATGTACGCTAACAGGTGTGGAGAACAATGGTTGTGCAGAGATGGAAATAAGACTCCTGTTTCATAGCATTCCTGGTTTTACTATGAGTTTAATAAGACACACCTGAGCCTTTTACCTATACACTTTGGGTAATTCAAGCTTGTAGTAAAACCTGGAATGGGTAAAACTGCTATGCAATAAGAGTCTTATTTCCAATCCCTGTTATGGAGATGTATGTGGTCAAACTAAAACCTGCAGTTTAGTACAATTACAAAGAAGCTTTAACTCAATTGCTTTACCTTTTAATTGCGTAAATTTGTGTCGTTGAAAAACCCTGGCTTTTTCCATAGCTTGATGCTGTTTGACAACTAATTTAAAAAAATGTCACCAACAAGTTAATATCTTGTGCCAATAGATAGTGATTGTGGCAAGATGTCATTAGTCTTTGAGTTTGCAGCTCTATTCTGCATTGTGAACAATCTTTTTATTTAGATGTTTCTTGAAGCCACAATAAACAAAAAAGCTGTTTAGTCACCAACCTATGGCCAATGACTAAGCGTGTTGTAAAATGACAGTCACAATAAAAGCATCCTGATTTTATTATGTTTCTCAAGATGTAACACTGCTACTGTTACTAGAACTGGTTTCTACAACTACAATGAGCGAGTTCCTGAAGGTAAAACTACCTTGGAGAAAAAAGAAAGTTAAGTGCACAGAGGTCGAGATTGTAGAGGAATTCGATTATGCAGAAGCCAAAGAATTTGATTTTAGTATAAAAGCTGAAGGGGATAGTGGGGCAGTGCAGCTATGGTGCTCAGGTGTTCTTAGCCCAGTATTTAGTCCACAAGAGCTGGATTCACAAAAAGCACTTCTTCAGTCAGCTGTAACTAGCCCCTAATCTGGCATTTACAGCTTGAGAGAGACAGCCAAAGGGCAAAGTGCATGAACGTAAATCTAACAGAGAGAGAGAGAGAGAGAGAGAGAGAGAGAGAGAGAGAGAGAAGCATTGTGGACACTCATGTTACACTTGACCTGGTGGACATTCCATTCCCAGCCCACAACAATCAAATGTAGCCATTCATTTTAATTAAAAACAAAAGTTAGCATTCTTGTTATTTTGCTTACATTTTAGTTTAAAACAATATTGATCTTAAGCATTTCTGTGAAATCTTACAGCTGGAGTGGAGGTCAAGTTACAAGTGAACCAGTGGCATAGTTGGGTTATTCAGGCCCTCCTGTTCTCTAAATCCTCTTTTCTACAGCTTGTAAAGGGCTCATACTGTGGGACAGGGGTTCCCAGTGCTATTGACTGCTCTTTGCTTCAGGTCGGTCATTTTCTCAGTCTCTAAACTGAGAAATGCCAGCAATCATACACCATTGTATACTGCTGTTACCCCTTTAAGTAACCTGGGACCCCTGGAAGAGCCTCACAGTTAT